>NC_046658.1:66767466-66768942 GCF_010883055.1 Belonocnema kinseyi | reverse complement strand
CCCCCCCCCCCCACTTTTCATCTCGTCAGGCCTACAGACAAAGACATTCAACAAAAAATTCTATTGATTAAAATGTTAAGCAATATTTGCCATATGATCTTATAAAAATTTCTTCTTTTCTTAGTAATTAAATACAGAAATGGACTTTTTTCAACAGCTCCCGACCAATTATTTTTATTTTCATCTTAAAATGTTCATAGGATGCCAACTGACTATAAAATATCAACAAATCGTATTTACTTGGAATTATTATTTAAACTTGGTTCAGCCCCATCTTCAAGTAGAAAAAGAAAATTTCTTTAAGACTTTGCACACAAAAATATTGTAGAAAAATTCTAAGAGAAATTTAATGACATTTTGATATGAATATAATCCACAGATTTATAATTAAATTAATTGAAGTTGCGCTTTCTAGCCATTTTTTGAAGTATCATCTTTCATTTCGTAAGGAAACATATAATTCTCGTGCAATTTTTCGAAATTTCTGAAGAATGAGAAAGAGATTCTTATGTTACTTTTTCTATTGATTCTAATGTGTAACATAAAATGAGCAAATTAAAAAGTAATGTCTTATCATGAACAACCTTTTCTACTTGAAATATCACCGCCTGATAAACTGTATGGCTAAATAAAGCTAATAACTAAGTGAACCAAATTTCTTGTGACTATGAGTGAAAATTCGTAAAGAGTTAGGTGTCATGTCTTACAAATGTTTCCTTTTTCTACTTCGTCTAGTGTGTCGATTTACCCTCGAATGAATTTAGTTGTCAGTAGAAATTTATATCCTGGGTAAAAGCCATGTAGGTGAAGTGTGTAAAATGTAATTGAAATAAATAAAATTGTATTCTCTGAAATTTTCTTACTGTTTTTTAATTAAAATTCTAAGATACTAAAATTAATAAAAAGAATTTGTCTAAACTTAGACCGTCCAAATATTCATAAATTCATGTAGACGATGTACATAATGGTAAGATACACCATAACATTGTCAAATTATAATTTAAAGATAATGAAGACATATTTAATTTTCATAAAGTTTCAGTAGAATGTTTATTGTCTTTTTTGACTTACAGTATTGCGTTTAGCTTTTTAAGTAGAAAATAGATGTCTTGTTAAGACCGAAACTGAAATTCATATTTCAAGAAGTTGTGATTTTAAATCAGTAGCATGATACTGGTATGATTTTTTGTAACTTTTCTGTTGTTTTAGACATTCATTTACATGAAATATATTAATTTCTCTTGAAGCCTACATTTATATAAAAAAATCCCTTCTAAAAATTGAAAGTGGTTTCAGTTCTGTGTTGATAGCTAATAGAGAGATTCCGTTGGTTACTGGAATTGCCAAGTAAATGTGAATTACGATGCACATACAGGCAACAGATATATTAATTTTACTCTGGACGAGAGGCGAAACGACAAATGCATTAATTTTCCGGGGCACGTTTACAACGGTGCCAGCGGGACTGTTGGTTCT
>NC_046658.1:66755109-66767366 GCF_010883055.1 Belonocnema kinseyi | reverse complement strand
TAGGCAAAAAAGTCTGGACACAACAGAGGGTACAAGTTGCATGCACGTGTGGGTATGTGTGGCTGCAAACTTTTGTTCATAAGCGATTGTTGCAACAAATAAGAACAATGAAATATTTGTTGAAAAATTCAGATAAACGGAAATGATAAAAACATTAATTACAAAGGCCAGAAAATACAAAAAATTACAACTATGAAAAATGTGTTAGTTTAAACAATTAAACTTTATATTCACGTCGCTTTTCAACTTTTGTTGGTCGCTTTCGACCAACAAAATTTTTGGGACTTTTTAGCTTATTTTTTTGTGCCCCCTCCCCCCCACAAAAATTAACTACAGTTCTCGTGGGACTCCCTGTATATGTGTGTGTGTGCAGAGCGAGTTGAGCGAGCCACGGGAATATGTTCATATTTTACGAAAAGTGTGAACGAATAATGCACGCATCGCGTAATGTGCACGTAGGGCGCTAAGAAAGTTTTGCATTACACAAAACCTATTGGAAGAAGAGAGATGATCCTTGCGTTATTAGAAAGAGCGTCAAAAATTAGGTAGGAAGAGGAAACCTGTTGACTCAGGACTCCGTACAGTCTAAGCACGCAGCCCGGAACGATTGAGAAATGGCGTCGTGGACAAAGGAAGAATATCGTGCGATAATTCGATACAACTTTTCTCGCGGTTTAAGTGTAGACGAAAGTTTTGAAGAAATGTCTCCAGTATTGGGTAAGGATTGTACGCATCGCACAAAAATTTGCCGATGGTACAGACAATTCGAAAGAGGAAATTTCGGTCTCGCAGAGGACTCGTGCTCAAGTCGACAACCGGAAGTGATGACATCGGAAAACATTGCGTCTGTGAATAATCTACTGAATGATAATAGAAGAATCGCGTACTGGCAGATAGAGCAAATGCTACACATTAGCGCACCAGTAGTTCTTATAATTCTGCATAAACATTTACGTGTTAGGAAGATTTGTACTCTATGGGTACCACATCCTTTGACCGAGGAGAAAATGGCAGCGAGATTAAAGTGGTGCCAAAAAATGCTAAAAAGGTTTGAATCGGGATCTTCTCGGGATGTAAATAGTATTATAACAGGCGACGAAACCTGGCTGTATTATTACGACCTTCGAACAAAATCAGAAAACAAATTCTGGCTGTTTGAAGATGAGGATGCTCCAGTGGAGGTGCGGAAGTCTCGATCTGTAAACAAAAGAATGATTGCAGTATTCTTTGGGAAACGCGGCATTGTGGATAGGGTCGTACTGGGAAACCAACGTACAGTCACCTCTTTCTGGTACACTCAGGTATGTTTACCCCAAGTCATAAACCAACTCAAAAACATCAGGCCGAAATCTCGACTCTAGCACCTGGCTATTCAACCACGACAATGGTTTCGACGCATGAAAAAGTGTTTTCACTGCGGTAGAAAGTACTTCGAAAAACTATAAAAGGTTCGTCTGTATTGCAAAACTTTCGTAGTGCCCTATGTGTGAATTTCCGGCTACTAGTTTAAATTTAAATATTTAAATTACATGCCTAATAAGTCAATTATCCGTTATGTTTACAAATTCATGCCAGAGAGAGTCCTGCTTATTATTGGATCAAAAAACGACTTTCACATATAAATTAATTTATGGTAAAACTATTTTACAACAATTTAAGAACAATCGTATTTTATTTTTGTTTCAGTTTACAATTGTATCGATAGCTACATATTTCTATCGGCCGATAAAAGGACAGTAAATAAATGATATTTACGAGAAATGGTTTCTTATTTTGATGAAGAAGCAACTATAAACCAAGTCTTTATGAAATATAATTTTCTGGAAAGAATAAAGTAAAAAGCATTAAAAATTTTGTACGTGGTCAGATAGGTCGAAAATGCAATCCGATCGTAATGTTATTATTTTTCTGATTAAATTGTCAGACGAGGAGTCAAGAAATGACTGGAGGTCGAGATGGTGATATAGGAACTGGAGGTATTAAGGTGAGAGGAGATGGCCGTAAGCACACTGTTCATTGGTTTCGAAAAGGGCTGAGACTCCATGATAATCCTTCCCTTCGAGAAGGTCTCATAGGTGCTTCGACGTTCCGATGTGTTTTCGTCCTGGATCCTTGGTTTGCCGGAAGTACCAATGTCAGCATCAACAAGTGGAGGTACTGTCAGACTGTGAACACCATATATTTATATTTAAATATTTTTTTAAATATGAAAGTGTTTCTAAAATAAAAATCAGAAAAATCAGAACTCATCCAATCTTGCTGTTTTGAAAATTCAGTATCCATTCCAAAGTATGGCAATTTAAATGGATTCAAGTTTTAAAGCTTACCATTGAAACATATAACAGGGTTGCTACACGTCAGGGTATTCTTGAAAGCCACGAAAAGTCAGAAAGTAAAAAAAAAGGTGAGCGAATATCAGGAGAAACCAGAATGAGTCAAGGAATTTTCGATAAACTGACGTTGAAGTTTAGCGGTCATCCATAAATCTCATAGGTATTTTTCTGAAAATGTTAACCCCTTACGATAGGCACTATAAGATTTACTCGGAGGCTTAATCCGTCACTCCTGCTTCACACAATTTCGTGAAGATGTTATAAACTTAGGGAATGAAGACACAATTTCACTATTTTGTTGAAAATTAAACAATTTTACCTTAACTTTTTTCTTGAAAATTCATATTTTCGGTTTGAAAATCCAACTGTTTTGCAGAAAGTTTAAAAGATTAACAATTCATCTTTTATTTTAGAAATTTAATCTTTTTTTACTAAAAATATACCTATTTGGCAGAAAATGAATCTGGTTTTGTCAAGTATTCGACTATTTTATTAAACATTCGTCTTATTTAGACTAAATGAAACTATTCCGCGTCTGTTTGAAAATTCAACTATTTGGTTAAAAATTCATGTATTGTATTTTAAATTAATTATTTTCGGTAAAATATTATTCTTATTAGTAATCTTTCTACTTTTAAATAAATTTTTTCAACTACAAATATAACTATTCCATCATGGATTTTAAATGTAACTGTCCTAGCTGAAAATCCTTCTTTTTTGGTGAAAAATTAATCTTTTTGGTAAAAAATCCAACTGTTTGATTACAAATTCAGTGTGTTGGTTGAAGATTCATTACTTCAATTCGAAGTTCATTCATATGGTTAAAGATTTAAATATTTCGTTGAAAATTCTTTCTTTTTCGATTGGAACATTCTTTTTAACTGAAAATTCAACTACTCCATATTTCTTGGAAAAATTATATTCTTTAATTGAAAATTTAAATATTTAAAAAATGTATCTATTTGGTCTAAAATTAAACCATTAGGTTCAAAATTAATTTCTTTGGTTGACGATTAATAATTTTAGTGGAAAATTTATTTGTTTAGTTGAAAATGGAACTAGTTTGTTCAAAATGCAGGTATTTTTTTAAAAGTCATTCTTTTTTTCAAAAAAATTAATTTTGTTGATTGAAAATTTAACATTTTGGTTAAAAGTTAACTCCTTTCGTTGAAAAATAAACTTTTTTTCAAAAATTTGTTTTTTTTTAAATTGAAAATTATTTTGTATATGAAAATTTAACTATTAATTTGTTGGTGAAAATTCTTCATTTTCACTAAAACTTGTACTATTATTTTGTGGAAAATTAATGTATTTCGTTTAAAATTTAACCTTTTGAGTAAAAAATTAATTTTCTTGGTTGAAGATTTATCTTTGTAGTTCAAAATTAATTTCTTTGTTTGAAAATTTAACCTGAAAGACAAATTTTTAACAACCAGGGAAAAAGAAAAATTGGTCAGGAAAAATAAATTGAACATTCGTAAATTGTAATTGAATTAAATTCAATTTCAGAAATATAGGATTTGAAATGCGATCACAAATTACTTAAATTGGAGTTCTCAAATTGAAAAATATCAACTCTGAAACAGCACTAAGCTGTAAATTTAAAATAAGCAATAAAAGTGAAAAAGAGTATAAAATGAAAATCATAAATGGAATGGTTCTTTAGATTCCTTCTACAGTGCCTGGACGACTTGGATCGCTCTCTAAGGAAACTCAACTCGCGTCTTTTCGTTATACGTGGTCAACCAGCAGATGCTCTTCCAAAATTATTTAAGGAATGGGGAACAACGAATCTCACCTTTGAAGAGGATCCCGAACCATTTGGACGTGTTCGTGATCTCAACATCTCGACTCTCTGTGAAGAGCTTGGTATCTCGGTACTTCACAGGACGTCCCACACTCTTTACAACTTGAAAGAGTAAGTCCAAAATTGATAATTAGATATTAAATAACTCATGTTTTAATTATCAATTTTTACTTCTTGAAAATATTTCAAAACATCTTCTTTCAATCGAGATTATATTTTTACATATTTACGTGTAGACTTTTAAAATACTTTGTAATATTGCTTAATATCACGCGATAATGCGTTAATACGGGCAATAATGCGCAAAATTCTACTTTTCACTTCTTTCTACTCTGAAACAGTCATCAGATGCAAGAAAGTCGTTTCTTATACACAAAAAAGTAAAACAACAAGTTAAGAAAAGCTCTGGGGATTAAAGGGTTTAATTTGTAATGCAACCACTATAAATTGAAAATTAGTCTACTTTTATATGTTTTTATCAACAGTTATTCAATTCTAAAGCTATAAATTCCAGTGGTCAAAAAAGTAAAATATATGAAGAAATCTGAGTATTTTAACCAAAAAAATTTGTGGACTTCAATCTAAATGCAACTTAAAGCAGTGATTTACTTTCAAAGGAAGGAAAGTAACTAGTTGGCTTGGAATGAGAATTGGGAACGGTATATTTTCACATTTTTAATGTTTAAAATTAAACAATTAGAAAAATGTAGTAAAAAAAGTCTTCGAATTTTTTTCTGATTGAATTCAATTAATTTCTGTGAGATCATTTCTATTTAATTTACCTCTGTTTTCCAGTGACAAAATGCACTATGCAAAAAATGGTTAATATCCAGGAATCAAAATTGGAAATAAAGAGAATTTCAAGCATTTTTATATATTTTTTAAACCACAAGTTATAAAGATAATTTTATTCAATACCAAAATCAAAAATTTTTTAATTCGCCCAGACACATTTCTATCAAATCTAAATTATTTATACTTTTTTAGGTCCAACTTTTCCCTAGGAATAGTTTTAAAATTTCTGTTATACCTAATTATAAATAAATAAAATTGTAAATAAAAATAGCTTATTAGTTTAATTGAAAGTTACTAGATACTAATTGTGTATGTCCATGTGAAAGGGCCCTTATGGCCGGTTCTTGTTTAGGAGATATTCGCGTTTTTCTAAGCTAATGTCAAAATTATTAGTTTTAGGTTTTAGTGGAAATTGATACTGGGACCTATACCTAATTAACTGGGAGTATATTTATATTAAGATAGTAACCGGAAGTAAGTATATTTTACATTCAAAGAAAAAATATAACATGGGTGCTTATGACATTTCGCCAAGTTTAAATGCATTTTTCTTAAAGAATGGTTTTTTGAAGTTCCTAGATCAAAAATTCCCCAGTGACTTGTTCTTAAAGTAGAAAGGTTCATTTTGAGCCTAAAATGCAGGGAATTTATCCGGCTACGTGCCCCTATACTTAACTCCATACCGGCTATAAGGGCCCTTTTTATGCGGATGCCCAAAATCAGTTGGTTATTTAATAAGATCTAAATTTCGATAATTCGAAAGAGTTTTTTTGTTGATATATAGAGTCTGAAAAGGAAAGGGAGGTTCTCGGAATATTTCACAAACATATTTTTATGTATAAAAATACACTGCGTTTTCGAAATTCTCATAAAACAATTCGATATAATAAAAAAGGCTAAATACAAGGATATTTTTCGAAAAAAAATTAAAATTTTTATAGAAAATTAACGCAATGCCAAGTTTCATGCTTTATAAAAAGTCTAAGCAACATTTAGATATACTGCTGCTATTAAAATATTTTGATAAATTGTACAATATGAGACTTGAATTATAATTTAGTTTTCGATGGCGCATTGTTTCGGTCTACATCAGGATAGCTGTTTATTGCTGAAATAGAACGGGCATACACATACTTATTCAGAAAATATATATGCATACATATCGAGTATAATTTATGTTCTCCACTATTTAAATTGTACGTGACGCGTTGATCGATTTTACCTCGTGTTATCCAACATCACTGGTGGTCTATCTAGCTTCGTTCTAAACGATATTAGGAAGTGCATTCTTGTTTTGTTAACGTGAACATTGACTCCACATTTTGTTTTTAACTTTCGAATTATTAAATTTCTTTCATTTACATGTATATAGTTTAATGTAAAATTAAATTAGAAACAGTAAAAAACTTTAAATGTAAATACTCGAATTAGTTTACCTTTTGGAACCTGCCAAGATTTTATCTTAATGATCTTCTCTTAATAGTGATTTTGTTTTAATAATTAAACAAATTTATTCAGTACACTTAAGTGAAAATATCGATTGGATTTTCGTGTAAGTGATGTGGAGGGGTTTAAGTGGTGGTGCGCCTTAATTACAAACTTCATTGCGGGACTGAGTTGCCATTAAACTGTAGCTAACGTGCTACAGCATATATAGAAAATATATTTATAGCACAAAACGCATGCATCTTAGATCATAATTAATTGCGAAACAAAATCAATTTTCAATACAAGTTCATCAACGTGAAATGTTGAAAAGGTCTGATTAATCTCTATAAGTTGTGAATCGTTGTAATTCTGAATATTTATCAAAAGCATAAATATTCATTGTTGATTTCTTAACTTCGATTCATTCACTGTTCATAAATACCAAAATTTAAAATATATTTGAATACATTATTACTTTTGTAAACATCATATCTCGAACTAGCGTAAAAATGTGCATCCTTTTGAAAATCGAAACGTTCAGATTTTATAATTTAAATTTTTTGCAATTCTACAGTTTGGCCGGATCTTTCAGAATTGTCTACGAAATGTGAGAAAAAATGTGTTAGTGTTGTAAAATACATTCTTCATACGACTGTGGGAAAAACTTAATCTCTATTTATTGAATTTATAGAAAATTGCAAAAATTAGAAAGGAATCTTGTTTTAGGATAATAGAAAAAAATGGAGGAAGGTCACCCTTGACCTATCATCAATTTCAAAATATTGTTGCGAGTATGGATTCCCCAGAACTTCCAGCCCCTACAGTTACATTAGACTGTCTAGGGAATGCAATTACACCCCTTAAAGAGGACCATGACGATCAATATGGAGTCCCCACACTTGAAGAATTAGGTATAATTATTTTTATTCAATTCTTAATAAAATGAAACAAATCTCGGGACAGTAAAAAGGGGGGTTTTTGAAAACTCACAACGCTGAAATTTGACATCTTGTCAGTTGAAATCGGATGATGCTACGAATTTCATCAAAGATCTTAAAGTTTGCTTCCACTCCCAGGCAAAAAGTAAGACGGACGGAAGGTTGGACACTAGGGTGGTCTAAAAATGCAAGGAAATTTTTTTTATGCTAGCGGATAACGATCCCCTTCATTTCATTCAAAACACGAAAAAAGAAATGCCCTAATTTTTTATTAATTAATTTTTTTTTTAACAGGTGCAGGTTTTGATTGGAAGTTTCCCATGTAAAATGCATTAGGAAAAATCACTTTTTTGAGTTTTTGGAATATTTTTTTAGGCTTTGTGAAAATGTGCCGGGAAAGTATAGAGGCTTGCATAGAATTTTCCAATAAAGAATTTCATGTATAAAACATATGAGTTTCACATCCCGAACAGACCCCCACGAGTCCCTGAAAGGTACCCTTAAAACCAAACATGGCAAATTTTCATGAAACCGACCTTTTGAGCACTGTATCATTGTCTTTTTTTTACTTAAAATTATTTAAATTGATCTAGTGGAATATTTATCAATATTACTCAATTTATTTTCAACTATTTAAACAAATGGAATTTGTTTGAATAATATGTTTTCTTCAAAAATTCGTTTCTCCCTCTACAAATTATTACTATTGGTCTACCAAAATACCAGTGGCGTAGCTACGAAATTTTCCTCCCGGGGCCAAATACAATTTGCCGACCATAGTTCTCAAATCTGCATTCATTTTAAAGATCGTTTTGCCGCCCCAAGAGTTTGCTTCCGGGGCAGCGGCCCCCTTCGCCTCCCCCTAGCTATGCCACTGCAAAATACTCATCCCATTGATTAAATAATTTAAAACCTTTTCAATAAAAGTAATTGAATAAATTTACACATTTTGGGGGAAATGATTGCTTAAGCAAATTAAAGGTTGTGGAAATAAATAATAAATTATTCTAATACATTTGGAAAATGTTTTAAAGAAAATCTATGTTATTAACGATGATAAACTGCCAGTTAGACGAATTTTGAGGGAAAAAATCCTTTTTAAATCAGTGGAATTTGCTCACACAATTAAAAATTATTTTGCCAATATTGATAAATATTCCATTAGACCAACAGTAATAATTTTCATTAATAAAAATACATTTTCGAAAAAAATTACTTACAGAAATGGAATTTGTCTAAATATTAAAAAATCAATTATCCAAGATTGATAAACATTCCTCTAAATGAATTGGAATAATTTTAATAAAAAACGAAATGTTTGAAACAAAAATTATTTAAATAAACTTCGTTTGTTTCAATAATTGAAAATTGATTAACCAATGTTAATCAGTATTTCGCTAGACCAATAGTAATATATTTTAAGGAAAAAACGAATTTTGAAAAAACAAATTTAAAAAAATTCCATTTGCTTAAATTATTAAAAATTTATTAAATATTGTTGATAAATATTACACTAGGTCAATTTAAATAATTTTACGTAAAAAGAAGACGATAAAACAGATCTGATAAGGGTTGTCTTCAGGGATACATGAAATTCTTTGTTGAATAATTCTCTACAAGCCTCTATGCTTTCCCGTCACATTTTCCCAAAACCCTAAAAAGTTATTCCATAAACTCAAAAAATTGATTTTTCCTCCTGCATTTTACATGGGAAACTTCCAGCCAAAACCTGTACCTGCTGAAATAAAAATAAAATAAAATAAAAAATAAGAGAAGTTCTTTTTTCGGATTTGGGATGAAATGGGGGAGATCGTTGCCCTATAAAAAATAGTGTTTTTGAGCCACCATAGTGGACACCCGGCTGAAACTCCAAGTGTTTCTGCTTAAAGAATGATGCGGGTCGAATAAGCGCAATATTCATTACATTTTTTGCGGTTAATAACAATAAATAACATATTGGCTTTGAAGACGGACGATGAAAGTAGATCCAGCTAAACTTTCCTTTTGCTTTTCAGGTTTTGATACTGAAGGCCTACTACCTCCAGTTTGGGTTGGCGGAGAGAGTGAAGCTATTGCACGTTTGGAACGTCATCTTGAAAGAAAAGCGTGGGTGGCGAGCTTCGGTCGCCCTAAAATGACTCCCCAGTCGCTACTTGCTAGTCAAACTGGCCTCTCGCCTTATCTACGATTTGGCTGTCTCAGTACAAGACTTTTTTACTATCAGCTGATCGATCTTTACAAAAAAGTAATTTACTCATCTCAATTATTTCGATAAGATTGCCTCTTAAAGAAAATAAGACTCAAGTTAGCGAAAAGAGATTCTATATCTAAATTAATTTGTATCGATTAATTTCGAACTTTTCTGTTCATTTATTTTCAACTTTAAAGCAAATTTTCCATTTTAAAAATACGATGAAATACGATAGTAGGTATTGGAGAATAAGCGATTATTTATGATACAATCACAATTGGAAGCTTTTATGATACGACTTTTTATATCGTCTCTCCACATATGCTCTCCAATTTACGATGAACTTTTCGAACTTTCAGATAAAGAAAACAGTGCCTCCGCTTTCTCTTCATGGTCAATTGCTATGGCGTGAATTTTTTTATTGTGCGGCCACGAACAATCCCAACTTCAATAAAATGCAAGGAAATCCAATTTGCGTCCAGATACCCTGGGAAAAAAACGTCGATGCTCTCGCCAAATGGGCTAACGTAAGTGCATGGACAAAATGCGTAAGATACCTTTCTGTTATCTGGAAAAGGCCCTAAATTTCGTCTTCAATCAAATCAAAAATTTTATATGTACAATATTCTTTGTACTGGAATAATTAGTTGTAAAAAAAGGATTATTTAATGAAATGAAGTATATATATTCGAGATTACAAAGAAAAATTACAAACAACTTTTATATCATATGCGAAACAGACATTATTATTATTATTATTATTATTATTATTATTTGAAAAATAAATATAAACCTGAAGTTTTGCAACTTTAGTGCAATATTCCGTATTTCCGATACACTGTTTCAAGGTATAAGATATCATATCGATGGGTTCTACGAATAATAGGGTATCCTTTCGTTACCGTACAGAATTAAGTTAACTTCATTTTGCATGAAATTTACTAAACTCGCAAAAGTGTTAAAAGAAATAAAAATCTTTTAAAATTTCTTGTTTTGAAAGTTATAGGAGTCTACATTACATTACAAACTGTAATACAAAATACTGGCGTTTTGAATTCGTAGGAAATGTTTAAAAAAATAATACTTTGATTTTTCCTCCTGAAAACTTAGCTAAATGACGTTAGCATAATTCTTATCCGTAGCGGAAAGATAGCCTAATATTCGTAGCACCCATCGATATATAATAGGAATAAAGGCAAGTAAAACGTTTAAAATATATTTTGCTTTATCTCATGTAAACATTTTTTTTAAATATTGCCAAAAACATTCTTTGAGGTGATTTTTTATTAGGAAATTTGTTAAAAAAATTTCAGGGTACTTACCGAACAATTTTATTTCCTGCAGTTGTAGGAAAAAAAATTTTAATATGAAAATCCCGATGTAAAATTTAAAGGAATTCTTTGGCAGTTCTATGAAAATTCACAACAAATATGCAGAGAATTTAACAGAAAATTCTATTTCAAGGAATTTCTGTTTAAATTATCAGGAAATTTCTAGACAAATTTCTGCGATTATTCCAAGAATTTTAATATCCCACTAAATTCTGTTCAAATAACAGACGATAACATTTTTTGGAAGATTTATTTGGAAATTCGCTGGGCCTTTCCTCATACATTTCCCGGGAACTTACAGCGAAATTGTATTCCCTAGAATTTAAAAGTACATTCATTTTTATAAAACTCATTTAAGCAAATTTTAAAGAATAAATGTACCAAAAGGGTGCAGAGACGTAAACGCAGAATGCATTATATTCAGAATTACTGATAGGTCAACTCCTAGGAAGTTCCTCAGAAAAACCGTAAAGTTTCATCAGAAGCCTTTAGATATAGTTGGGTAAATTTTCAGTTATAATATTTCTGAAAAACCCCCTTGGGAGTTCACGAATTTTTTCCCCTAAGAACTTATGGAAATTACCACAGGAAATTATGCAGAATTTAAGTAACGGATTTTTCTCGCACATTCTTAAATCTTAGGAAATTATCTGAATTTTTTTTTAGAATATCTGGGAACAATTTGGGGAAAAAGAGATTTCTAATTTTTTACATTCTCATCATTTATGATTGAGAAAGTATTAGAATTGTCGGAAATTTGACATCACACTTTTTCAACGGATCTCCACGTTTCGAGACGCCCTGAATCCGAAAATCAGGTTTTCATGATGGCGTCTGCCCGTCCGTCCGTTCGCCCGTAAACACGATAACTCTCGAAAAAATAAACAAATCATATCCATCTATGGCACACTTTTTCTAGGTCCTAAAAGAAAGGACGAGTTCGTTAACCAGCCATTTTTGATAAAAATTCAAAAAGTGAGCGCATTTTGAAAATTTTTGAGACCACTTTTTTCTGAATTTGAAAATTCTATGTACGGATATTTATAGTATTGAAAAGAGCAAACAATTTATCCTCATGACTTTTTTTCAATAAAAAGAAAATTCTCAGAGTTATAGCGTTTTCAAAATTTTTTTAATCAACCGAAAATCAAAATTTGAAGCCGAAAAACGCACGATATGAAAAAAAGTCAAGGGAAGAAAAACATTTCTTTTTGAAATCCCTACAAGATTGTCAAAAAAAAATTTTGATTTTCTTCAAAAACCGAAAATTCAAATTTTGATTGCACAAAAAATAATGGAAAATAAAAAATTCCATTTTGTGGACAAACTATGTACGAGGGTAGTTCAATAAGTTCTTAGAATGAAGTATAAAAACAATTTTTTTTGGGTAATTTTTTTTTTATTTTTCAACATAATCTCCTTGGAGCTCTATAC
>NC_046658.1:66753069-66755009 GCF_010883055.1 Belonocnema kinseyi | reverse complement strand
ATATATCTAGTCGGGAGTGGTGCTGACTGAAAACAGATGATTTGGAGCGATTTGCGCGCCATCTGTTGGTCATTCTAAGGACTTATTGAACTACCCTCGTAGGATAAAAAAAGATAAATTAACAAAAATGGTTATCCCAAAAAAGATCTAAAATTTCGTTAAGAATCACTTCTTGATAGCACGCGTACCTTTTGTTTTATTCGTGGAAAATAACGTTGAAAAAATTAAAATAAAAAAAAATGTGTGAAAAAAGGACGAAAGTTACGAGAAAAAAATCCAACAAAACCTGTTTACAAATGTCTGTCGGAAATCGAGCGCGCAGCGCGAGTGTCACGATGAGAATGTGTACCTCAAAGCTTACAGAGCTTTGAGAAACTTAATCTCTGACTATACTTAATTAAGTAGACAATTCAGAATATGAAGACGCATATGAATACTGCCATCTAAAAGAGATCTCTTCGATAAAGTTTTTTTCAAGCATTCCAAATTGCAAAGAATAAATATCCGAGCGCGAAGCGCGACGTAACCTATTATCGAGCGCGAAGCGCGAGATTCAACCGTCGCGCGCCATAGCACGCTCAAACTTGCAAATTTCTCGATTTTTTTCTCAAAAGGGCTTAAATACTTTCCCAGAGAATTTCTTAAGACATTTGATTCGTAGAAAATAGACAAAGGAACAAAATTCTTTAACATATTTTGATATGAATTCTGGAACTGAAATTTCTTGAGTAAATTCTCAGGAAATTTGTTTGAGATCTCGGGAAATAAAATTTTCTTGTAGCTTCCTAATAAGTCTTGTCATCAAATATTTCTTATGAAATTCACGTTATTTACAGGACTGAGGTCCCAGTAAATCCTATCCATGTTCCCAGTAAACACCATTTTGATAAATTACCATCAAAGTAGAAAGAACTCAGCACGTTCATTACAGAAATCAGGTTTTTTAAATTAGCCTAAATTGACATATTGGATAATTTTACAACAAATATAAAGTTGAACCAATTTAACCGAAACCCAATTTCCGTCTTAGTATCTCGTCTGAAAATGAAAATGTTCAAGCTGTTTTGTTTAATGGACAATATTTTGTTATTAAAATGAATATTTCGAACTTTGCCATGAAAAATTAAAAATTACCACTCAATAGTTCTCAAATACTTTCATGTTTTCGTAAATCTTGCAATCCAGAGATTCAAGAAAACTTTCCTAACAACCTTGTCCCCTATATTCGACCTCCATATCAATATAATATAACATTTCCGAAACTTTTCCTGTCTAATGTCCCCGATTTTCAGCAGGCTGCCAAGTTTGATGCAACTTTTTAAATAGTCTTTCATTTAAATATATAACTTGGGCTACTTAAGCTTATTTTACTCTCTAATAATTTGAAAATCTTATCGTCAGATTGCCATGCTGATGGACGTTTGGAATATTTCCAAGAATCACGTCTTTGTCTGTTCTTCTGCATAAACATAAGGGATGAGGAGCGCATTGAACTTTTATTTTTCCACAGGGACAGACAGGATATCCTTGGATCGATGCGATAATGACTCAACTGAGGGAAGAGGGTTGGATTCACCACTTGGCTAGACATGCCGTCGCATGCTTCTTGACCAGAGGCGACCTTTGGATCTCCTGGGAAGAAGGAATGAAGGTAAAATGTCGCCTGTTGTTTTGTCACTTCCTCTCCATCTTAACTACTTGTCTTGGGTTAAATATAAATTAGTCTAAAGGTAAAGAGAATCCCTTTGATTCTAATTCCAGAAAATCAAATCTGCTTCCACTCAAATCACCTTACTCTTCACCCCATTGCTACTTATTCTACTCTCACCACTTTTACTTTCTCTCAACTCCTACCCTTCCTTACCCA
The DNA here is from genome assembly GCF_010883055.1 of Belonocnema kinseyi. Classification (NCBI taxonomy): domain Eukaryota; kingdom Metazoa; phylum Arthropoda; class Insecta; order Hymenoptera; family Cynipidae; genus Belonocnema; species Belonocnema kinseyi. The sequence goes on along the minus strand of NC_046658.1, from coordinate 66,753,142 downwards.
CTACACTCCTCTTCACATAACTATCAATAGTAAGTCCTCTTCTTATTTCTTCTTTCCCTACTTTCCTTTCTCA
>NC_046658.1:66736118-66753059 GCF_010883055.1 Belonocnema kinseyi | reverse complement strand
ACCACTCGTCCTCCTTTTCTTCTCTACTCCCCTCTCTCAGCTCACCTTCTGTCACTATCAACATCGCTTCACTTGACCAACCAATCTACCTCCAATACTTAGCATTTCCCCTGCCCAATACTTTCTTTTCGCAGCTTCATCGTTGCCCTTTTGCGTCCCTCTTCTCTCCCTGCTAATCATTCTATCTCTTAACTATTCATTCCCGTTCCTCCCATATCTTCTTCCCTCACATATGTACCTCCTCTTCCCTATGTCTACCTCTATGTTTACCACACCGGTCCCCCAACTGCTATCTATTCTACACTTACAACTTCCCCTTTTCCTTAATTCCTACCCTCCTTTTCCTTGTACACTCTTTTTTAAATAACTATCCATGTATATCAATCTTCTGATAATCTTATATGTTCTTTCTCCAACTCACCCTCCTCCCAAACTTTTTCAACTACCCCATCTAGCCAACAAATCCACCCATAACCCTCACCGCTATTTTCTCCTCACAGCTTGTTTCCCTCTGCCTGACGCTTTTCTATATTATGTAGAAACTGCTGCTCTTCATCAAAACCCTAAACTCTGCCTTCCCCTTCCGCACTCCCACCGCCCTACAACCCTAAACCTTTGTAATGTATCTGGGAAATGCCCTAAGAAATGCAAAATAGTAGTTTTATGTAAAATTCATGGGAAAGTCAGTATTCAAAAAAATTTTAACATGAATTATTTTTATTCGATAATTTACAAGTTTCCAAGAATTATTAACTAATTTTTAATTTTTTACTTAATAGCAATTTATTTAGACAAATAAATTCAATTGATCTAACTAAAGATTAAATACTCGCTGAATATCTTCCAAAGAAATATCACTCTGAACATTCGTTACTTGTGAACAATGAAAATAAAAAGTAAAATGAAAAAATCAAGGAAAATTGTTTAATATTTTCCAAATATCCTTAGAAAATATATTACTCAAAATCTGATAATTGTGTCGATAATTCCAGAAAATAATAACTTCTTGCGATTTGTGGACGCAACATTTGTTTGGACAAATAAAAATTGATCAAATAATTACAAAATATAATAAACAAGAAATGTTACTCTTAATATTTATCAACGGTGTCATTTATTCTCTAAACAAATTTTTTTGTGTGCTTTACAAGGAAACAATTCATAAACAAATAATAATTATTTAAAGAATTTCAAATTAGTCAAATTGAAAAATTATTGGGTGGAAATTATTTCTTGGATATTTCTTAAGAGGTGACTGAACTTTAATTTACAAAAAGTTAAGAACAAGTAGGCTTCTTTTTCCTATTTGTGGAAAAGTGAGCTATCTCAATCTTCAATTTTCAAAGAACAGATTTAAAAAATGGGGAATTTCTTTTTCTGAAAAATGAGCAAATTGTGCGGGACCGGTCATTAAAAATCGAAATGTCGGACCAGTCTAATAACCATAATACTTCACAAAAAGTATTTGTATATTGAAAGATGCTACAAAAAATCATTCAAGCTACAAATCAATATTTAAAAAAATTTGATTTTCGCGTATATCGTCTTCTTACTTTTAAGGGTCGTATGAATTTATTCTAGGCAAGAAAGATTTAAAAATCTAAAAATTTGTTCGTCATAAATGTCGTACTGATGATGATCCTTTTGAGCAGAATCACTTGTCAACTTCTTTTAACGCTTAACTTATTATGGTCATTTGAAGGGTGTCATGGCATAACAATCTGAGTGCTATTTTTTTAAACATGTTTTATTAGCTTCTGTTGTTATTCTACCGAACGTTGTGGTGATAGGTTATATCCAAATTTACACCAGAAGTGGGTTTTTATCTTAATAAACTTTACAATATACAAAATACCAAACGAATATCAACCAAATATTTTTTTAAAAAATAACACTGTAGTATTGTAAAATCCATTTTTTTTATAAAGAAACGCTTTAAAAAAATTAATGTTTCACTTTTCAGCCTTCTGTTTGTCTTGTAGAGTATTCATAATATTTCAGGCATATTATTTATGTAGATTGGGATGTAAAAAAAGGTTTAAAACCATGGACTTACACGGTTTCGACAGCAGTCGATGTTAAACGATGTGTATCTCTAAAAATAAAAACTTAATCAAAATTTTGTTTATTGATATTTCTAGAGCTCCATAAAAACTCGAATGTTCTATCCCAATTCTTTTTGAGAATTCGATTTTGGAAAAGGTTTTTTCTCTCTGCTGAAAAATTTAGCCCCAATGGATTGACATGTTTGGTCGAAGAATCATTTATTTGAATATTTAATAAATTTATTAATTATACGTGTATTCTGAATTTTGTTTGAATTTTATTCACTGGCACTTTTTAAAAATATTCATACTTCGAAAATTCCTTACGTGACTATTCATTACTATACATAATTGATAAGTTTTGTTCATCTTCTTGGACATTAAAAAGTAAATATTAAAAAATGTTTTTGCTTTTGTTGGAAAGAACAGGTGTTCGACGAACTCTTGCTGGATGCTGATTGGTCCATAAATGCAGGAATGTGGATGTGGTTGTCGTGCAGTTCATTTTTCCAACAATTTTTTCATTGTCATTGTCCGGTGAGATTTGGAAGGAAAGCTGACCCAAATGGAGACTATATTCGGTGAGTTTGAAATATTGCATCTTCCATTATTTCTGATCGCTTACTCACATTTTATTCTTTGATTTTCTGCCCTGTCAGGCGTTATTTGCCTGTCTTGAAGAATTTCCCTACGAGATATATTCACGAGCCTTGGAACGCCCCGATGAGTGTTCAACGTGCAGCCAAGTGCATCATAGGAAGGGATTATTGCCTTCCCATGGTTAATCACAGCAGAAGTTCGCGAATAAACATTGAACGAATGAAACATGTTTATCACAATTTAAACAAATATCGCGAGAATGGTAAGTAAAGATCCTAAAAATTGTATCACCTTCTGTCCTTTTTAAGGGCATGGTATTAGGTTGGTCCAAAAATTCGACTTTCAATTTTGGTTATCGTCCTCACCCCCTCAGTTTTTTCGTTTTTTTTAAATTTCCTATTTTTTGAAATCAGTTATAATCAAACCCGTGCCCCGGACTTTTGAAATTAACATGGGGTTTTAAATGGGAAAAGCTCAGGTTTCGAAAAATAAAAACAAGAAGTACTTGTTATTAACTTTTTGTTCATGCTAAAGACACCATTTTTTATGTTTTGTGAACATTATTTTCATTTAATAAATGACAAATTTCCGAGTATTTTTTAATTAATTTTCAATAGTTTAAAAGATGTTTCTCTCCTGTACATCGAGAATAGTTATTCTTTCTTTGTGATAAGACAGTTTATGAATTTCAAGTATAATAATTCTTGTTTAACATATTTAGTAAATGTTTAAAAAAAATCGCATTAATTTTCATAATTTCCCCCTGTAAATCGTAAAAGGTTATTATTCTGTGGGATTAATGACACAATTAAGAAAATCTAGAAACAATATTATTCTATTTAAAATGTTTGGTAATTTTTTAAACAATTTTCATTTGTTAAAAAATGTATTTATCTTGTAAATCATGAAATATTATTATTATTATGTAGAATTAACGTCGCAGGTAAAAAACTATTAAGAGTCATTTTTTGCTGTTGAGAATTCCAGTTTGCAATTATTTAATCAATTAATATCACTTGCACGGTTTCATAAGAAAGACAGAAAATTTTAGTTTCTTCAAATCTCTTACACTATGTTGCTTATTAATCAGTGTTTTTTATCAATGAAATCGATCTAAAAAAGTAACTATCAATAACGTAACAGAAAAAATTATCATCGTTTAAAAAATTAAGTTATAAGTTTAAAATAAGAAAATGCTGAATAATGAACTACATAGTGTAAGATATGTACAAGAAGATTTCGAAGAAGAAAAAAGTGGTTTAAATAATTTTCAAATATCGTTAAAAAAAAAGATGCTCAACATTCGTCAATTGTGTAATTAGTTACAGAAAATGATGACTTTTTACGATTTACAGTAGAAAAATTGTTTTAAAAAATGGAAATGGTCAAAAAAAGGGAAAATATTGAAAAAAATATATTACTATCAACATTTGTTAAATGTGTAATTAATTCCTTAAAATAATAACTATTTACAATTTGTATGCGAAAAACTTTTTTAACAAATACAGATTGTTCGAATAAATAAAATTTGCTTAAATATTCAACATAGAAATATTATTTTTGAAAATTTTCAACTGCGTCATTTATTTCGAAAAATAATAACTTTACAAGATTTACGGGCGAAAAAATTTTACAAGCAAATAATAATTGTTTAAATAACTTATCAAATAAAACTAATTCACGTTGAAAGAGTTGCGAAAAATACAGAGTTTATAGTATGAATGTTACATAAAATTTATTGGGTAGAAATTATTCCTTTATCATTTCTTAGGAGGTGATCTTTTCGGAAACAAACAAATCAGGGATTATCAATCACCAAAAATAGAAAGTATAATTTCTGCAGGTAGAATCTTAGACCACTCAAGCATGGCATACATGGTTCACGCAAAAAATGCCAGTATTTTTTCCATCGTTTTGTTTTTAAACTGAAGAAAGATATCTTGTTGAATATTTAAAAAAAGGCAGAAAAAATATTAAAAACAAGTCGCGACGGTCTGACCTGTTTTTCCCATTTGTGTTTAAATTTTGTTCAAATGATAGAATTTAATTAATTTTTAACCCCACATTTAATAGATCACAGGGCTCCAGTACCCTCATCTTATATTAATTAGGGCTCAAAAGCTTATTCCTAAATTACATTATACATTAAAAATAATGACTTTGCATTACTTAAACAAAATACAAAATTTAGTTGTTCAGACCAACGCGACGGGCTCTGATATATTTTTGACCGTTTTCCAAAATTTTATCGAGATGTCGACTTTTGTTAAAAAATAAAAGCACACTATTACACAGGAACTGCGATATTTCATGAGGCTACAAATTCCTGTCTGCGACACCTGATATTTTCGGCCCTCTAATTATTAATCTAACCCGTGCAGAAATTTCGGTGGGGCGCTGGTTGGACCCCGATCAAGCTTGATCTGGCCCAGATATGGGCACTTTAATTTTTTATTTCTATAATTAGTCAAATTTAAAAAGTTTTATGATAATATTTTTTTTCAGACTTTGTGTTTTACAAAACGTCAATTTTTGAATATTCGACATTATTGTACTGTTCGTATTACTTGAATTTATCGTTAAGAGTTTGTATTTTGAAAAAAACTATTATGTTTTAAAAAACAATGTTCAAATTTAGAGGTATTCCACACACACCCACTTACATTCATAAATTAATTTCAATTATAAATATTTTTGAATCTTTTATATATTTTTTTGGAATGTCACTAAAAGTGCTGTGCTTCCGAACCCGCAATGTACTTTTTGATTTTGACATTTTAAGTTCGATGTAAACAAAACATTATCATGACGACAACAGAAAACTTGACATAATCTTGTCTAACCTAACCCGACCCGACATGGTTCCGATGCGAGCCACACCATCTGCACCCTTGCGACCACGTGTGGAAAATCCGATCGGGCTCAGATCGAAACTTGGAAATAATTTGGGCAATTTCTGCAGGAAAACAAAGCATCCCGTTAAAAAAAAAACACTTTTCCTTTAAAGATTCTAATCTCAACGGGCTAGGCAGCAGAGGATGGATATATTTTTCAACATTTACCGAAAGTTCTGCACGATATTCTATTTAATTGAAAAATAAGAAGGCTGAAAAAATAGATTGAGCGGTTCTTAAGTCATGACATTATGAAATACCATTTTTCCTTAAGTGTGCCATAAGATATTTGAATACTTTTTTATGCTATAAGTTTCAAGCATATTTTAAAAATGTTTTTTTTTAAGCTTGTATTTATCTTTAAACTACATTTTTTCTTTTTGTATTAAAAGAATTTATAATTCTACTATACTGATTGTTCTGTGAATATTGAAGCTTGAAATAATATGTAGTAACTGTTTACTCTGATGACTTTTCCGATTTTGTAAGTGAATGCTTTGAAATGCTTTGCGAAATCTTAGTTCTAGACCAAAAGTAAAATATCAGTCGCTGGAGACTAAAAGCTGGTTTTCTCAAAATATACAAAAATAATAATAATGTATTATATTTAAAGAGATATGAATCTATTAAAGATTTTAATAATGTAAAAGATTAATAGATTTTTAACATTTTAATGAATTTCTTTAATTGTTGATTAATTTGAAGTGTTATAATAATATAGAAATAAAAATTGATATAAGTAAAATTATAATATGTTAAATAAATTTTGTTTCATTAATAAATCCGAGAATTGACTCAGCGCCCGCGCCGCAGGTAGGTGTAGCGAAAGCTGCGCCGGGTGCGCAGGGTTTGCGGCTGTCACTCAGGTGAACCCTCAGGCGTGAACAAATAAAAGCGGGGCGGGCTCTAACAGGTTTTTTACCACTCACCATCAGCCACAGAACTGGCGCAATGGAAGAGCTTCACTGTATTTATAATTAAAAAAAAATTTTTAATGGTAATTTTGCAGCTGGTAAACGAAAGCGAGAAGTTCTGTCGCACTCTACCCCTTTTATAGCTCAAAACATTTCAAATAATTGTTATTTTTGGCAATTTGACAACTATTTTTTCAAAATGACAACAAAAATTCCATATAAGAATTTTACTGAAGTTATAATCGCAATCAGCACTTTAAAATACGTTAGTATATATGACTTTAACAGAACGAAAATAGAATTAGTTATGAACGTGATTTTCACAGATTCAAATTTTTTAAAATCTTTTTGGGTTTTTGGGGTGGGAGGAAGTAATATGAAACTTTCTTGGTCAATCCCGAATGATAATTTACTTTTGGACTAGAATTAAGATTCTCAAAAAGTAATCGAAAAATTCAGTCAAAAATTCAAAAACGTCAATAAAGTAAACAACTATAAACATTTAAGCTTTTGCAATAGAAATGGTCCTATTCATTGTAGAATTTTATCTGTAGATATGGAATAAAGGAGAAGAATCATCAGAATTAATATGTTTTTTTTATTGTTACCTGAATATCTAAGCATATTTAATTTTAATTTTTACATTACCACATTTAGCTATATCAATTTTTTATAAATTTTGGATGTTAATATAATAACAAAAATAAATATAATAAAATAATCTAATGATATATACTCTTTTTATAAGCTTAAAATATTATTTTGTGGGGTCTTTTTTCATTTCCCAAGGGACTACTGCTATTTGGAAAGGAATATTAAAAGACTTCAGAGGTTCATTAGCATGATTAAACTGACAATTCTCGTATTTTTTATATTCTTAGGAGAGGCTGTTTAAGCAGGAGCGGCAGGTGAGTTTGCTACGAAAAAGAGTACTAGAGTAGAGTGAAATCATTTTCTTGGAGAGATACTAATTTGGATTTTGCTCTGTTCTCTTTCATCCAATGAAAATAATGGCCTCCTATATTTTATTTTAGAAATACATTAATGAGCTTTTTGATTATACTTTTGTATCAGCCGGATATAAAATTTTGGATGTAGTTGAAGAAATAGAATCTTTCTAATCTATATTAGGTTTTTCATGATATTTCTTCCAACGAATATAACTTCAACGATAGGTTCTTTCAACGAATTCGTCTCTAAGCTAGCCTAAAAAATCTTCAGATCAAACCAACAAGTTTTCTGAAATAACTTTAATATGTATTTTAAATATTGTCGATGGAAATCTGAGTGTGTTTATCTTAAAACTTTGCAGAATATTGACTTTTATTTTTATATCCTAGACTACGATAGATATTTCCTCTTATAAAAACTGTATAAATTTAAATATGATCTATTTTCTATGGTATTATGTTTCACGAGTATTGCTTCTTCATTTTCATTCTGACGAAATGTTTCATTTTACTAAATAAAAAGAATTTTTTACGATATGCATTTAAACATTTTTTAATATTTTGTGTCACAATTGTTATAAAGTCTCGCTTTAAAATTGAAGAACAGAGCTCCGGGGAAGGTTGACGAAAAATATAGAAATAGCGAATTGAGCACCAAGCATCAAAATTTTCACTGCCTCTATAAAAGCGTCAACATTTTTGCTGGTGTATTAAACACGACAAAAGATTTGCAGTCACATTATAGCGCACAAGCAATGCTGCGGAGTTCATTATTTTCGCATACTAAAGAGAGATGGATAATGAGAAGGTAGAGTGAGAATCTTTTAATCTTGCATTTTGCACTTTAAATTCTTTTCGCGATTTTTATTAGCTTTTTCGTTTGTTGTCTAAATGTGAAGCCTACTGAAATTACTTATTTCTGAGACTGAATATTTATGAAGTTGTAATATTGCTTCAATTTTGACTATGAGAGTCATGTGATAATAAAGACAAAGTAGAAAGGTGAAAAATACTTGATGTAGTATTATTTTTAATCAGTTTTGTAGATTTTTTTTCTTCAAGAATGTGTTTTAAGCGATGTAAGATTGATCAGTTTCGATGTTGATAAATGATGATTTCATTGCACAAATTTAAATTATTTTCGTTTTAAATTAGTGTCACAAAAAGTTAAGTTAGTTCTATACGGAGAAAAAGATACAGCACAATGATATCGCAAAACCTCTGTATTAAAATAAAGCACAATATGATAACGTACAAGCAGGTTCCGGAGCTTTTTGGAATATTATAATGCAATAACATCGCTTGGCCACTACTAGAACCCTCGTATATATAATATAATAAAATAATAATATAATGTAAAATCTTGCAATGTACGATATCAGGATTTTACGCTATTATAACGTGATAATTGCGATATATAGTGCAGAAATTGTGGTATATATTGCAATTCTTGCGATATCGTTTTCTCCGTGTAGTTTCAACTAGTCACAATTTAATACCCTCGAGCCGCGGTACTGCGAAATTCAGTACTGCAAACTCCCGCTGCTACTGAGTACGTTTTTCCCCCGATAGTCAGAACGATGCTATAACCTCTTCCCCCCCCCCCCCCACTTCTCATTTCTACATTTTATGATATCTTCAAATGTACAACTCACTGTGATTTTAATTTTAGTTTATAATCAAATAGATTCGATACTTACGGTGGAACATTTTATATTTGTGATGTCTATCAACGTTTCTTTCGCTCAAATCATTTCAATAATTTTAATAATAACGATTCAAAAGCGTCACTACAAGCTTTCAGAAGGCAAACAGTTGACATGCGTGCACACAGATACATATACGTATCATCTAAACTTACAAACAGATTTGAACATAGTAAATAGTCGCAGGAGTGGGGTCCCCTCATGTGTTCTCACTATTGAGAGTGAACCTGCGATAAATGTTCGCAGTATCGCTACTCGAATGTAATTAAAAATTAGAGCTTTCGATAATATTGATGGTGTCATAATTAACACAAAAAACAACATTTCAAATGAAGCCTTCACTGCTGAACCTTTTAAAGGTGAAGGTCTTAAAATTATACAATTTACTATGAAAATTAATTACAAATGCAATAAACATCCATTTGAATTTAAACCGATAACGTTTCAAAATATATGAGAAAATTAAATAAAATAAATACAAATTGTCCAAATAACAACTTTAGAATTATTAATGAATTGTTTAAGACTGGAGCATGTAACGTCAAATCTTTTTAAAATGTACACAATGCAAAATTAAAACGTTTAATATTGTACGATATTCATTTGAAACATTTAAAAATTACAAACATTCATATTTAAAAGTCTTAATTGAAACGGCAAGATGAGGCCGTTAAAAATTAAACAATTAAATTGAACTTTAAATCATAACAGTAATAAATGAATGTACTGAAAAAATCAAATTGAAGGATTTTTCAACCTATCATTTAAAATCAAGCCAAAGAGTTCGGCAAGCACCCTCAAGGAAAAGTTTCGTGGATTTGTTTTAAAATCTCGGGCGTTAACAGGTTTTAAAATGGTAATAACATTATCCAAAAATTATTTATACTGATAAAAAGAAAACCCTAATAGATAAGCAATCCTAAAAATTAAGCAATTATAAAGCAGTATTTTAACAATTAAAAATTGTACTATAAATTAAATTTTAAATGTAGGTAATTTGAGATTTATTCTTGTTTTTACTTACAATATAATTGTAAAAGCAAGTAACTTTACGGTTATTTAAAATAATTTGTAGATAATAAAATAATGGGAATAATGATTATTTCCCTTTTTATATCCAAATAATTTTGATTATTTGAAAATATATATTTATGTGAGAATAAGCTAGCAATTAAATGTTTTCCAGGTAAGGGTTACATCTTTTTATTAATATTTTCTTCAAAAACACAACTCCATAATGAGTCCGTGTCATCGGAAGACACCTCAGTGTTGTACGATCTTGCTGGGATTTCTAAATTGGTTATTTTGGTCGCATAATAGACACTTCAAGTGTGGTTAAATTTTCACATGTTGAAATATACTCTATAATCTTTAATTATTAATTAATTCATATGTGGAAAATTAACTCTTAAGCCAAAAAAATTAATAAAAAATATTTTCTTATTGGAGGACTCGAAATCTCGCGGACATTTGAAACTGATTTTGATACTGAATAAACTTAAAATAACTGGGGCATACAGTATTGTGGGAAAAAATAGTCTTATTAAAACCCTGTAATTAAAAAAATTATTCCTCTAAAAATAAGCTTATGATGTTCTAGGGTCATAATATCATCAAGTTTGTTATTTTTACCCATTATACTACAATTCCCACTGAATTCGCTGCAACGTTTCTTTCAATAGTAACTACACACAACTATTTTTAATAATTTCAAAATCTTAGGAATAGTAAAAACTCTATTCCAAGTGGCTAAATAATTTTTTTTCTAAATCCATGTGGTAGTGACTTCAACTGTATACTGTACTTGTACTATACATTTATCCCTGATCACTATTTATTAGTAACGATTGCAACTAAAAACTCTGTTTTTCACTAATAATTATATCACCAAATCACACGGATTTTAATAGGTACAATTACTTTAATTCTTAAACTTATTTCTCGGATTACAAAACTAGACTTTTTTATTGTTTTCGAATCTAATAAATCTTTAAACAATTGAATTATTCTGCATTAGTAGGAAAAGATGAATAAATTTGTTACGTGTAATATTTTCTAATGAAAAGTAAAATTAATTTCTTCATTTCTGCTGCAATAATCTGTTTAATGTTTATCGATAGGGAAAATTATACGTAAATCATTCAATTTAAATAAACCTCACAGTGTGGTTTTTACAGCACATTACACCTTAGTAGGAATTACAAAATAAAATTTATTTTATCGTGAATCTGCACTTCCCATTTGCGTCCGAATATACGACAGAAAGCCTATAAAATTGTCTATAAAATATTTGTGACCGACTTCAGAACACAGTATCAGGGTGTTACGCTTACTATATGGACGCACATTATATTTTAACGCAAGAACGTTAAGAAAACATTCTATGCATTTATAACTTTAATCTTTTACACGCGAATGTGCTGATAAATTTTTCAGGCGTTAGCTAAAAAACCTACTGAAAATCTATATTTATTGATTCTTAAAAAGACAATGTTAGTGCGCCAAAATTTTTTCACACTTTGAATCCTCAAATTATTTATGCAACAGTTTAAAAGTTGTTATTTATAATTAAAATATTTTTTGAATAATCGTGAAGAGGTAAATGTAAATACTTTTTAGAGACCTATCAAGAAGAAAAATTCTTTTAAAAATTAGGTGATATTGAACAGTAGTATGTACGAGTTGTAATGCTGAAATGGTATTGGCCTTTCTGATATGGAGCTACAAACTGATCTTTCTCATAGGGTAATCTGATATCAGGTTTCGCGCTTGGTTTGAAGGAATCTTTCAAGCAATAAGGTTCAATTTATGATGTAGACGTACATTGTATATGGTATGTAGTGCATAAACCATACTAGACACTCAGAATGAATCTCTATGCAGACAAAGTCAATCAGAGTCAGGGAAGCTGCGTAGTAACAGCATCCTCGTAGTCTGCAATTACTTCCTCCGATAACGCTCCAAGGAATAGGAGCATAATTCATTAAACTTATTAGAGTTTGAAAGATTCATTTACTTGAAGGAGGATTATCAAAGAAGTTATTGATCAAAATTCAATAAAAAAATAATTAGATACGAAATGATTAGGAAATATGGGATATACCGGGTTCAACCAAAAAGTTCATATTTTGATGTTGATGATATTCAGTTTGTCATTGAGGATCAATTAGCTTATTGATTTATTTATTCTTTGATTTTATTATTGTCTGTCGATTTTTGAATAGATTTCAATTTTTATGTAACTCGATATTTAGTCGATGTTCCTAGAACATTTTTAACTTATTAAAGGGATTACAGCACATATGGTGGCCTACTTTCTTAGTTAAAACAGATAAAGTAAAAAAACTCTGTAATTATAACGAATTTCATGTGATAGGTGATATCATGATGAATTTTAATAATAGAAAATAAGTATTGTTTATACATTTTTTAAAATGCATGATATTTTCAGAATCATAAATTTGAATTAATTTCCCTAAGCTGTCTACAAACATGAGCAAAAGAGGAACGAACGAATCAAAAGTTTTTCTGAACTAAATTTTTTCATAACATTTTTAAGGTTCATGGAGGAAAACCATTTTGAAAAGTTGATATTATTAAAAAAAAATGGTGTGAATTTTATCCATTGAAAAATGAAAAATACAAATCCGAAGCCTTTTCGCAAGTCCGAAGCCTTTTATTGTATGCGCTGATAAAATATTTAAAAACCACATTGAAGAGAAAGAAAATGTCTTTTTTCTTCAAGACAACTTTAAATAGTAAAGAAAAAAAAGTCTGAGCCAAACAGCTCTCCAAAATAATAAAGGACATCTTAGTCCACATATCTGTACAAACTGATAACAATTATTGCATTATTTAAAATTTCATTTTACTCGCATTTCGGAAAACAAATTTATATCTATTTGGAAATAACTCAGAATTTTGTTTGGATATAGAAAAATGTTTCAGACAAAAGTTGAAGGGGGCAGAGGAGGTCAAATACTAAAACCAATGACCTTGCCCTTGGATTCAGTTTTCAAGGTTATTATAAGGTCAAAGTGAGTTTTCACAATGGAAACCGGTACTTTTGACCCCAGATTTCAAAGGATGGGGAAATTTTACGTTCAAAATGATATTTTTATGAATTTCATGGCAAGGTCGAATGAATGTGAAATTTGCGATAATGTTTAAACAATGATTGTCAGCTCGGAATTGAGGCTGATAACAGTAAAATGTCTCGGACAAGAGTTGTGTCAAAAGCAGAGGGATCACCTACTGGTACCGATGACCTTGACCTTGAATTCTATGTTCAAAGTTATTTGAAGGTTAAAGTGATTATTTAAAATGGGAATCCCTACTTTTGACCCCAGATTTGAAAAAAACCGAGAAATTTGACGTTCAAAATTATAATTTTCATCAAAGTAATGGCAAGGTCGGATGAAGGTCAATCGACTGTGTATTACAAAAGTTAAAAATAAACCCCAAAAGAAACATAATCGAATTACGTACACATAATTGTTTCCGGGTAGCGCTAAAAATAGTAATTTCATGGCTTTGAGGAAGTCTTAGTTATTAATGCTTGGCTGGTTTTTTATATTTGAAAAGTTTTTTTAACAATTAAAATACAAGGAAAAAATCGTTGCATTTTAAACAAATGGATTTCAAGTATATTTTACATGATTGGGCTTCATTTTATTCGAACAACCAAGGTCTTCGATGTATTTTGACCTTTAAAAGTTTATTTTTAACTTTTGTAATACACAGTAAATTGACCTTCATCCGAAATTGCCATGACTTTGATGAAAATTATAATTTTGAACGTAAAAAGGACCTTAAACATTATTAAATATTTCAAGATAAAAACATTTTAAACAAATAAATGTTACAGTGTAAAAAAGTTGTTGAAAAATTTGTTGATAAAATATTCTTAAATCTTTACTTTTTTAATTTTCACTACACTGAAAAAAATTTGGGCAAGCAACTGTCTTCTTAGTGGTAACGCAGCGCCACCATGACGTTTGGTGTAGCGGCCAGACCACATTTAAGTAAGCTATAGTACCAAACGTGCGAGCAGATCCTTTCCCGTGTGTTGGGAACGCAGTATCCCCATAAAAGAGAATGAAATTGCCCCACGAGTATAAACTATAACTGTATAACTCCTCACGAAACTTGGCGTGGGGATTCCGTGCTTCAGCTTAAAGGGAGCGTTACTGTACCAATACTGTTGGGACTACAGCTGTTCCAATGTGGGAACAGAGCGTGCCCAATATGAGAGAGGATGTGTACCCAGTTGCAGGTGAACAGCGCGCGACGCATTTGGTGTTCCAGCTCTACCACGTGGGCGAGCAGCTCGCCCAAAAAATTTTCAGTGTAGGACTTGGTGGAACCGTGATCTTCAAACAGAGCTATGCCCCAAAGCAAAAAAGCTCGAAAGTATAGTTCTGGGTAATTTTGACCCAGGATGTAGACGAAAAATATAACTTGAAATATTATCATAAACATAGGTACATAAATGTTGAAAATTTATTACTTTAAATTTTTCTTTGTAAAGCACACATTTTTGGATTTATTTTAATTTTTTTCAGCTTTAATTAACTGCTGTAGGAGTTTATTTAAACAAATTGATCTTATACTTTGAGAATGAAACATAGTTTAATATCTTTTAATAATTTAATAATCTAAATTTCGAGAATTTATTCTTGAGTATGTATTTTTTTGCGTAACAATATAGAGGTATGTGAAAATAATTTTTAATTATTGAGAAATTTATACAAATTTTTGAAGTTTAAAACCATATGGACCTAAAATTGGGAATCTATCATTTCTCCAGTATCATCATATTTTTTAATGCACTGTCTACGCGTACCGAAAAAATGCGTATATTTGTACGAAAATTTCGATACAAGTAGCCCGTTTTTCTGATCCCGCTATTTGCGCATGAATTCCGCCTATTCGTAACAAAATTTGGGTGCACGTAGCCACAGCCAATGTTTAAATCGAAGTGCCTCTTCCTCCTGAAATACAGGATTACATTCAGGGTAATTCGGATTATATTCAGATTAACAGGATAATATTAAATGTTTTTCATAAGCATGGCTATGAAAAATGATGACTATAGTTCACCTCCTTTTCCAGCTCCGCTAACTTTTTGGAATGATCTAACCAAGCAGAGGGAATAGAGAGAAATTAAATGTATTTACAAACCTTACGATGTCCGAAGTATTGAAGATTCCATATTCATAAGAGAACTTTTAAAAGAAACTGAAAATTGAATATTTGTAATCTCTTTTATATTGAATTAATTTTTTTGAATTAATAATGTTGTAAAAACAAAAAATGTGAACTGTGTCAAAAGAATATATGGTAAACAATGATTGAATAAAGTAAATATTTTTAATTTATTAGAAAAAGCTTCGAGGTGCTTAAAAATATAGAATACATTTCTCACCGTTTTGATCTGAATGAAAATTTTCTGTGGTATCTTCTTTTCTAAAGTTCATATTTTTTAGAAATATTTTTTGTATTAAAAATTAGTTGACGGAGTTCGGAGTTCAGCTAGATTTTTTTCTTTTAAAATATTAAGTTTCTTCTACTTTTTACTTCATAAACTGATTACAATTTTTAAGTATAGTATTTTGACTGAATGATTAAAAGTTGTAGAAATGTGTAAAATATGCTGTAGGGGAATTTCCCATGAATAAAAGTGTGATTTATGAATTGAAAGAGAGCGGTTGGTTTTAAAAAAAAATTTATTATTATTTTATGAAAGCTTTGGTCATAAAATGGGAACCTCTCTATACGGCGTGGCAGTCTACTGTAACAATGAAAGGTAAAAGGTAAAGACATTATCTTTGGGATTCATGTCAACAAATGATATATTTTTAGTGCCTATACAGTGAGTTTCCTCCTCTAGGTTTTACAGTACATTTCTCATTAGATTTAAACAATTACAAATGAATATGCTCAACACTCAAAACGGAACTAATACTCGTATATCCCTTCTTCATACAAATGATTATAATATGTCGGTTGTTTGTTGTTGCTTGTATTTTCTTCTCTTGAGATGAAAATCCTAAATCTCCGTTTAAACATCGTCGCGATATTAATAGCATTTATTAATTGTAATAAGGTCGTCATTAATTACGTTCGCAGAACGCAACTACTATCTTTTCCTACTATACATGTTCTCTTCTTTCTCCTTTTACGCCTTCCCGACGGCGAATTTCTTTATTATTTTATTTCTCGAGTCATTATACTCGATGGACAAATAAAAAACGAGGACCCTCCGATTATCCTCGGTGGTAAAGAGTTTCAGGGCTATAACTGATTGCAGAGGGTATTTTTTGCGTTAGGTATATGACAATGTCTTGCACACGCACTGAAAGAAACTCAAGCTTTTCTTATTCTTCTTTATTGCTATTTTTATTTATATTTGTGGTATTATCATTTTTATTATTTTACGCATTTTTTAATTGAATGAAACTCTCCAAAAAGGACCAATCTCTCTTTCTATTTTTATAAACAATATCCGCGGAAAAGTTACTTTCCGTGCGTGCGCCGTATACCTAAAAAGCTCGCGATCTTTTTTTTATTATCATGCTAATGTTTTAATTAAACACCTACACGGAGGCCCAAATCCTCGCATAAGTGCACCTTTGCGCAAAATAGGAATTTCGAGATCGCATGTGTAAACTACAAGATTCACTTTTTATAAACAGCCACGTCTTATTTTTTTTTAATTAAAGAATTCTTTTCTTTAATTTCTAAATTAAGTAAATAATGACAGAGCCTAAAATAAAGCACATTTAAAATTTACAAGCTTTTCGATAAAATAAAAGAAACGATAAAAATAC
>NC_046658.1:66717018-66736018 GCF_010883055.1 Belonocnema kinseyi | reverse complement strand
CGTACGGCTTCAGCTATCCGATTTTGAATTTTAACTTTTCATTAATTGAGATTATTATTGTTATTATTATTAAATTATAAACTTAAAATACCAGCAACAATTTTTGAAATATTTAAAATGTATATTTTGAAATTAAAACATAAAAGCTATTTTTATTTATATTCAAATTTTTGAAATTACAGTATTGTGATTATTAAATGTTAAAAATTAAAAATTTCAGTCATGAGATTCAAAATTGTTATTGCTTAAATTTTTTTTACATTATTATTATACCCCTTCTAAATAGAATCAATTAGAAATAAAAAATCGCAACATATAATTATATATGTATCGATATCTGGTGTCAAATATAATTTCAACATTTTTCGAAATATATGAAAGAAAAATTCTGTTCCCAAGTAGACTTTTAAAAATTGTAGACATTTACAATAGAATGTCTCTAAATTGAAAATTTGAATAATGGAACTTTGCAACTGAAGCGCGTTTTAAATTGAAGGAGTTTAAATTTAATATATTAAATTTTCATCATAATTTATTACCAGATGGAGATCCTTCAAAATTACTATCTCAACTTAATTGAGGTTAGTTTTCTTGCAAATATCGAAAAATTGATTTAAAGTGTATTTAAAGTGTAAGAAATTTTAAATTACAACATTTTAAATCGAATTATTTGAACTTTAATAGAAAATAAATGATTTTTCGCTGAGGAATTTTTAAATTGAAAAATATATAATTCTACAATATCAAAATCAAGATTCAGAAATTCATGTTAAAAGTTCAAGATCAAAAATTCACCCGGTATGAATTCGAATTTTAAACTTATAGAATAATTTTAAATTAAAATATTAAAGACTGCGCAACTGGAAATCAAGCGCGTTAAAAAATCAGAGAATGAAAGTTAAGATTTGATTTTTACCCATATCATTTTAACATAAAAAATTTTACAATTTGAAACATTTAGAAAATTAAAAATTTCCATATTATTTTTCAGGTTCAATAATTTAAAGTAGGAATCCGTTATACTTATAGGTGTTCTCATCCGAAAAAATGTTTAACTTACAAAATATAAAGCCTATCATTTTTTCTTTATAATTAAACCTTTTCAAAAAGAAGGGATTTTAAATATAAATTTTGAAGTTTGAAACATAAAAGAAATAATATGCTTGACGAATATTCGAAAGTATTAGACGTGCTCGGAATAGAAGAATTATATTGTAAGATTCTAAATGTCATCTTTCGGGTTATTACAATAATCACTAAGAGTATGTTTCTTAAAATCCTAAAACATAACGTTCGAATATTAACAGTTTTAGATTGTCTCTAATTTTATGAATGAGAAGATATTTCTTGAATATTGTTTAAGTATAAATCATATTTTATTCATCAGCAAACATTTATTTCTAATTATACAAGAAAACAAGAAATTTCCTGATGAACATTTTTTTAATGTAGAACTGCATACATCAAAACAAGAACAGCACAAAGTATGTCTCCTTACACAGTTTTAGGCCCTTATTAACGAGTCTTTAAAATACAAATAAAAATCATAACCAACACTTACACTTTTCCACTTATTTTCAGTTGTTCGAACGTTGCTGTTTATAGTTTTAATAAAGTATTTCCCTCTACCTAGGAAAGTATGTAATTTTTGTAGGATTGAAAAACTGTTTCATTTCGAATTTCGCTACACAGCAGCAAAATACTATAATTAATCTACTTGAGTCTGCTAAACAGCGACAAGGATTTTCGCCGCCGCGGCATTATTTCATAATCTAAGTTGGGAAAGAGTGTTTTCGTTTAACACGAGAAACTTGTTTGAGCTCTTTCAGTTCACGCGCCAACGGAGCATTTTTTCTTATTTATTTTGGTAAACAAAGCGGTGCTCGCAGATCCTCGGGGTAAAGTGCCGGATCCGTGACTTTGGCGGTGATTCGGGCCTCTAAACAAGACCGTGTACGCTGAACGGCCGAAAAATCGCGACTTCGCCGTAACATCAGAAAAATCGTTACGCGGTCTCTAAAAGGTTCCTCTTCTGCCTCTGGTTTTTATTTTTCGCAATCCTTTCAATTATTAATATATAATGCGCGAATCTCAATAATGTTTACCGGTAGTGGTGCCACACACATACACACACACTATCCCACATACGCACGCACACATGTCAAGGATGTACCTCCGCAAAGAGATATTTCTCAAAATTCTCTTTCTCAATGAAAGACTTGAAACGACCTACTAAACAAGCACGTTTCATTTTTTATTATACTACCCAGCAAAAACCTTCTCAAAGCAATTGCGGTGAAACTTTACCACTGCCTTACTTCAATTATTAAAATTTCAAGCTTAAATAGTATTTAATTCAGTTAATTATTCAAGAAATATTTTATTTTACTTGAGTGGTTACTGGGTGGTTGCTCCTTTTCAATCGTCTTAAAGAAATAGGATGCTTCTATGCTTTTTTGTACATTTATAAACGAATTATTATAGATATATCTATCAGAAGGGGTTGTAATTCAGTAACAAAACTTATAACGACAGAACAATTGTAAATTAATTTAAATTTTGGTCAGGACATATACGCTACTTATTTGAATTCGGTCTTCATCTTTGAGTGAATTCCCATGCTGGACTCACGGAAAAAGTTTCAACAGTGGAAATTCTCTAAAATTTCTATTAAAACCTAAATTGATTTATTTTAAAAACTGCTGTTTTAGATGTGCTTATTCTCTTTCTTAAAAAAAACCGGATGTTGATTCATAATGACCGCAAATAGGATCGAAATTAGACGAATTTAGTTTAAAAATTTCAAAATTTAGTTAGGAATAGATTTGCTTAAATGGATTTTACTTGGGTTTATTGGCCTCCATTTAAAACAAAGCGGATTTCGGTTCTAAGTGACCCCAGATAGGTTTCAAAATATACCAAATTTTATTTTAAGACGACCCTAATTCAGTTAAAAATGTTTTTGTTCAAACAATAGACTTTAGTTATGTTCATTTATTTTCGTTCAAAGCAAACCAGATTTAGGTTAGAAATTACCCTTAATAGATTCAAAGTAACACCAATTGGGTTACAAATGAACACAATTTTATTTAAAGATAACCCTAATTCAATTAAAAATGTTTTGTTTGTTGTCAAGCAACACATTTTGGTTGTATTTATTTGCTTCCGTTCGAAATAAACCGGATTTAGGTTCAAAATTATCAGCAGTATGTTTCAAATGACTCGAATCGAGTAAACATTTGTTGTTTGAGAGACTAGATTTTAGAATTTGAACTAAAGCTTTTCATAATATTCATTCATGTATAATATGCGCTATAAAAATAAATTTGAAGCTTTAAATGGAAATAGGTGAAAGGAATAATTTTTTTTATGAGTCCCGCATGGATTTCGGTTTTGATACAAATTGCCCAACAGTTTTATGTTCCACAGCCGCGAGGAAAGGTGGTGTTTTGAAAAACTGTATGTGTAGTTATATTAAAAGTTATTATCCTATTATTCAAAGTTCCAATCCCTTTCTTTCTTTTTTGAGTAATGTATGCAGACGTTGAATTTGGCTTTCTCTTGGCGTTGTCACCTTCTTGCCACCCCAGAACCACCCCGTTTCTCATCCCTTATCCTGAGAAAACAGCTACCTTCACCGTCCTAGACGACGCCAGAGAATATCGCTGAGTACATAACATTTATGAACCTAGACATGTAACTATGACTTTCAAGATTCAGCATTAAAGATGACGTTCATTTTCCAAGATTGCAGGTAACCCCTTTTTGTCAGCAAACACATGGGAGTTCAGGCGTGGATTCAAAATTTTGAAAACTTTTTATCCCAGAAAAAAATTTATCTAAAATATCTACAGTTTTCGCACAATATCTATATCACGCTTATACCATTTTGCAACAAATGTTGCTCTGGTTTTTAACAAACTATTTATCTACAATCTACCTTACATTTGATAATAGTACGAAAATAGTCCCTACAAATAATTATTGTAAAGAAGGATGTATATTATAGCTTTAAATTTTCTACAAAAAGTGAAAGTAAGTAACTTTTATATTAATTTAAATCTAAGCGTACTACCTCAGATGAGATTATCACATTCTTAAAACGAATCAATATTCTAGGGATGCCAAATAGATTTTTCACAAGTGAAAATATTATTTTATAACTCAATCAGCAATGTTTAACTTTTACTGCCTTTTATTATAATTTGCTCCATGGCCTTCATTAAAAAGAGGAAAAGGGGTTTTTCTGCGGGCAACAAAACCGTAAATCTTTTACAAAGAAATCTCAATTACTGCAGAGACGTCCTCTCAAAGTTCAGTAAACTAACTGAAAGCTTTTGTTATAAACAAGTGTTGTTGATCTAATTAAGGGAGTCCACGGCGAGCATTGAAGCCTTGGAACTTTTAATTTATCATGTTAAAAAAAAACTAAGTACCCAGGAGGATTGGTCTTGTATATTTTTCTATAAATTTCATTAACTTTGCGCCTGGAATTACGGAGATGCTGATATTCTAAATTTATAGGAAAAAATAGACAAAATAGGTTGTAAAATTAAATACAATTTAATCCGTAATAATTATTTTAATGTACAAAATTGATGGTATGAAAGACACTTTAAAAAAATTTGATAGCTTAAAAGGTTCATCTGATTTTTTCACCTGCACTTAAAACCGGAATGCTAATAGGCAGATAAGGATTTAAGAGTTCTTCTTAATCAGTGAAAAATTGCGGACTCTACGAGGGATTACAAGCATTGGAAATGTATTCTTTTTTTAGCAAAGAAATAAATATTAATTTAAGCCGTTAAAAGTAATAATTTGTATACAGAAAAAGTACATTTGTAAATAAAAATGCTAATTCAGTAGAAATAATCAAAAAGGAAAAGTTACTTGGAGATAGAGTGTAGCATAAATAGAAGATAAAGAAATAAAATAGAAGTGAAAAATGAGAAAGAGTGTCCTTTATGGATAACGAGATACACGAGGGAGGAAAATGGCACATTGGGGAGTCAACGAGAGAAGGTTGTTGGTCCACCAATGGTCATTGGGAGCTTTAATTTTCCAGTGGAACTTATCTAATCCGAGCACATCGTAGCTCCTCTTTCCTTCTCCTTGACTTAAAAACATTGGTCTAAAAACGTTGAAAACAATTAATTTTTATTTTAGTTGATTGGAATTTTTCAAATTAGACATTAAATTAAATTTAAATTTGAAAATGTACTGTTACATCCCTTTACTGAGCTAAGGAATTAAAACGAAATTAAATGAGAAGGAACTTTGAAGAATTAATAAATTGAATCCTGACTTGTTTTCGTTGAAAGTCGATCGATGTTTGGAAATAGTTTGGCTTGCTTGTAGTAAACTTTTCTTGGAAGAAGTGTCTCACTCGCAAGAATTAGTCAATTGGACGAGATTCGTGTAATTCGTGTTAACGTTTCAAGAAGTTCATTAGGAATCGCGTGGTTGAACCAATAAATCTATAGGGTTTTTAAAGGGAAGAGATTTCCTTATTTTAGACCCTCGTAGCAGAAGGTGATGCGAAACAATGTAAGTTTCCTAAACTTCGATCCGCTGTCCACGCCAATAAACTGTCTCTAAAACTTTTTCCTTTTGTTTCCTTTCAACGAGACTCTCCATTTTATTTCTGTACTTTGGTTTAAGTTAAGTGCCAATAGAAAGGAAGAATCTGAGATTCAAAAGAAATTTATAATTACAAAAAAAATTAAATAGAATTTTACTACACCTTTAAATTTATTTAAATATTAATTTAGCCAAAATTAAAGAATACAAAAAATATTTTTAAATGTAATAGTTATTGACTTAGAGTCGCTATCAAGATAAAAAAGTTAGAACATTTTCAAATCTGACCGTCAAAATGTTAAAATTTGAAACTTAATCATTCAATATTGATTAATTTGATATTCAGAAAATTTAAATTGTCTAATATTTATCTTCAAAATTTGAGTTTTTTCTTCAAAGTTTGAGTTTTTGAATTGTGAGTAACGATTGGATTGACACATAATGATAAGATACTATAAATTATTATAAATTACCGATAAATTAACATAAATTTCCCAAATTTTTTCAAAAATTACAAAAATTTCAAACATTTCTGGCATTAATTAAAATAGATGTATTAAAGCTTACAAAATTAAAAACGTAATCTTCGAAATTTATAAAATAATTAAAATTACTAGTAGAAATAGCGCGTTATACGTGCTTGTTACAAGTTTATTATTTTGATTGCCTAATTATCCAACTAAAATATATATTCTTTAATTTGAAGTACTTTAAAATATAATTAATAATTCTAAATTAAAATAATAATGTTTTCAATCGATTTTCAGGAAGTTTGAGAATTACTGATGTCTTCTTTTTTTTAAAAGTGTTTCATCAATTTTTAATTTATTTAAAAAATGCGTAAATCCAAATTTTTTAATTTTGACGATATTATAGATCAACAGTCCAGTTTTCAATTCTAAATCTACCAAATTGAATAGATTTCAAATTTAAAGCATAACAGTTATAGAATTTTGTATGTTAAATTGTCAACATTAAAAGGTCTTCAATTTTTAAGATTCAAATTTTAAATTCTACAATTGAGAAGTATTACAATTGAAAATTTTTCAATTTTGAAGATTCACGTCTTTAATCTCAATGATTTTAGAGTCAGATAAATAATTATTATTTGTTATTTTGATCTAACATTTTGAGGATTTTATATTCTAATTCAAACTAAAAAATTTTCATTGAATCGCAACACTGTATGGGCTTCAACGTGGACAAAGTGAATGAATGAGTTTGAAAATTATTATATGTAATTCAGAAATCGATTATTTTTTAAATAGCCTTAAATTTTGTTTATGCAAGCTTCTTTTACTAATTGGGAA
This sequence comes from Belonocnema kinseyi, assembly GCF_010883055.1. Classification (NCBI taxonomy): domain Eukaryota; kingdom Metazoa; phylum Arthropoda; class Insecta; order Hymenoptera; family Cynipidae; genus Belonocnema; species Belonocnema kinseyi. The sequence continues at coordinate 66,729,128 of NC_046658.1, read as the reverse complement.
ATGTTTAATAGTTTGCTGCTCTCATCCTTCTTTCCTGGATAAAAAGTTCTTGTAGTGAAATGGATGGGGTACTCGGCTGGTCAACATTTTATAAAAATCTCCCATTCATCTAGCTTCCACGTGGAAAGATTTCTCAGACCCTCGATATAGGGTTCGACGAATTGAGGAAGGAAGATGCCCGACGACGGGTAGATCGGGGTCAAGTTAGACGGGCGATGGATTATTTTCGAAGTCCTCGATGCTTTACGGATCTCATCCAAATTTCCGATCGTGTATCCTGCGATTTTTCTCATTCTACGAATCCTTCTCATTTTCCCTATTTTTTACCTCTTTACGCCTTTTACTCTTTTTCATTCCCATTTTTTTACTTTGCATTATCCCTTTCCCTCCCTTGTTTTCTCTCTTTTCCATTTTCTCTTTCCTTTTTCACCAGTGAAATGAAAACGCGAACTCTTCACTCTACTCGAAGAGAAACGCTCACTAAGGACAAAGAAAAATTCACTTGGAGTCGAAGCTAGCGGAATTGTCTATTGTTTCATCGTAAAAGTAAACGTATCGAACGAAAGAAATATTTACTCGACTAATTCTTCCTTTCCATGCAGCGAAACTTCGTTACGATAGAAGTTCGAGACGCTGTTTCTCTTTTGGCTACTTTCCAAATTAGTTCTGAGATTTCTCCAGAATGAAGAAAGCTTCACTTATTTTATTATGATCAAATTTCATAGAAAGAAAGTCTCCAGGTCTGCAGTCTCACAAAATTTGTAAACATGCCATTTAAGCCATTTCACTCGCGTGTCCAAACTAAGGGGATAGGTATCACGTTTCTGACAGGAAATCAATTATTAATTAAATACTAAATAGTACTTCCTAATTATTGCAATTATTTCATGAGCCATAGTTCCAAGATGAGATCCTCAATCACTGATTTCCTCTCCTCTCCATTGACTCCACTTTAAAAACACTAAGACTGCGACCAACATTTTAAAAACGACGGGATACCACATAAATTCTATCTACTTTAATCACGCATAGAATCGCGTGTGCTTAAATTAACTTCTAAATGTACAATATTTTAACATTTTCTCTTCTAATTATTTTCACAATAAAAAAAACTTATTTCCTAATTATGTTTCTTGTTTGTTACTTCCTAAGGCCTTGTTCCTAGCATGGATCTTTGCTGTCGCTAAGGCAGTGGCTCTTTTGATGTTTCAAACATTAGTATCAATGGCAACTGGTAAAGAATATCTTATATTATTTTATTCCATCTACAGATTCCCATTCCACATTCTACGACAATATTCAATCAAAGAATCATAGTAAAAACTCAAAACCCTTAAATATGGTCAAATTTTTAAAAAGGTGAAAAGTTCCGATGTTTTTAAATGAGAAAAACCTCACACATACTTTAATTTCATGATTGGACTGTCATGGATAAACCTGTTAAGTACGTACGTCCTATAAAAGTTAGTGTATATTTATCCCGCAGGTTAATTCAGCAGGCTTACAGCCCGAAAAGTAACAAATTTATTTCTTGCTACTTTGCTACTTGAATTTTTCTTGCTACTTAACCAAAAGAGTAACAACAACGGTTAACTTAAAAATGTAGAGGTTATGCTTCACATGATTTATTTTGGTTTTACTGAACTGATTAGTGAATAAGTCCGAAATAACTGATTAATCAGTGAATAAGTTCTAAATCACTGATTAATCAGTAAAATGTCTAACTACTATTTCAATCAGTGAATTTTTCACTGATTCCTATTTAAAGAGCACGGAATTTCGAAACATGGGACTTTTTTATATAAATACAATATTTCCCTGATTCTAAGAAGCGTTTTTCCGCGTGAATTGGTGATATACTCTCTAAATATGAATCAGTGAAATTTCGCTGATTCAAATAGCTAGAAATGGGTTGCTGACAATCAGTGAGAGGTTACTTATTTATTCAGTGAAATAAACCCTTTTCAGAGTTAGCAGCATTACACCATGTCAATTTAGCAATCATAATAAAATCATATTTTAGTACATTCAATTAAAGAATCATAGTAAAAACTTAAAACCCATAAATATGATCAAATATTCAAAAAAGGCGAAAAGTTCCGATGCTTTTAAATGACAAACATCCTCACATATTACTTAAATTTCCATATTGGACTGTCATGTACAAATCCGGTAAGTAAGTACTTCCTATAGAGTATATTTATCTCGCAGTTAATTCAGCAGACTTACAGCCCGAAAATTAAAACATTTATTTCATTAAGGAATTATTCTTTCCACTTAAGTAAGAGAGTACTGAACTAATTAGTGTATAAGTCTGAAATCACTGATTAATCAGTGAAACATCTAACTAATCTAACTAATCAAAGTCAATCAGTGAATTATTCAGTGATTCATATTTAGAGTAATTTGTCAAATATAAATGGTAGCATGAATTTTTGGTGCGATTTCAAAAAAATTTAATGGCAACCCGCTGGCTCAAGAGAATACCGCCTACACTCTATAAAGGTCAAACAGATATTTCACGTTGGGATGTTTAATTTTGAAACTGTGTGTGCATTGCGTCATGACGAGAGGACAGGCCAAATCATGAGAGCCACGGTGCGTGAAATTGAATTTTACGTCGACCTGCTCGCACATATAAGCGGGAATATTTTCAAATCCGACCTACACCTGAAAATACAGAAAACTTGCAACCCAGAGAGCTGAAAGCTCGAGTCCCGTATATATTTAGGCCATCTTAGAATTTATATTTCGTTCAGTCGAGCTAAAAATTGTAATTATGAAATTCTGGATGAGTAACTAGTCCTGTACAAAGAGAACTTCTTTTGCAAACAAATGGAATTTACGGAATAAGATAGTTTCATAATGTTATAATAAAGTGTTTAGTACGAAAATATTTCAAACTGCAGTGAGGAAAATAGATGATGAAAGCTAGATATTGAAAGATCAGAAACTATTTTGCTATCGGCAATGATAATCTGAAATATCCGGATATTAATTCATTGTTAGAACGCATGCGCAGTTCGAGGTGAGTAGGAAAATGATATCATCATCTGACGGTCACTTAATGAAATTTATGTGTCATGTGAATTTGTGGAATATTAATGATTATGAAAGTTTTGCTACAATTTTAATTAATAATAATAGTTTAAATTCCTTTTAAAGATCTAATTGTGTATGCAGATTAAAATGTTTGAAGAAGTGTTGTTTTTCTATTTGAAAAATTCTGGAAGTGCCAAACACTGTTTTGTGGCCACCTGCGCATGGATTTTAATACATACATATTATATTTCCCAATATACTAGATGGCTGTGCTATAGTTAAATATTAAATATGTTTGTACTAAACATCTAGATGTTACGGGTAAGCATCAATTTTGCTCCGTATAAAATATTAGACAGTCTTTGTAAAGACAGATATTTAATGAAGACATTAAAGAATATCAGTTTTTTAAATTAAATATTTCAAAAATAAAAGTAGTGGAGTTTTATTTGAAGGTTATATAGTTTGAGGTGAATCAGAAATATGTAACATTACGCGATTACGCAGGGTCAGAAACGGCTAATCAAAGTGAGCTCATTTGTAATCAGTGGCAAGTTGCCAAAACGGAAAGACTGGTCGCAATTAAAAACTAGACAATGCCTGATCTAATTGCAACTCGAATCTACCTTCAAGGGTGAATAAATCCCTTGCGTACAACTTCATCCTATTCGAAAGAAAACAACAGTATCTTTCTTTCTCGGTTTTCAACCTGAACCTTTTATGTTTTCCTTTTTTCCAACTCTTATGTTCAAACCTTCTACAAAAATCACAACAATAAAAAGACAAATAAATAAGGAACACGAGTTATTTATTAAAGATCAACATGAACAAATATATTTGACAAGAATAATAAGGAATTTAATCTTCCTTGGTATGATCACGTGACATAAAATATGACCGACATTTCAATGAACAGCTGATCACTCATATCTCGTCATTCCAAAATTTTAATATGATAAAAATGTTGCTAACTATCATCAATATTTCGACATTTTATATCCACGTATGATTAAATCACACTTTGCAAACTTTGTTGCATGAAATGGAAATAATTTCGTCTGAAACTATCAAAAGTCAATCTTGCTCGGCTGGCAACGGACTTCAAACACATCTAAACAAAAAATTTATAGTTTTGTTTTAAATTACAAACATTTAAATTAATTTGGTATTTAGAAAAACAATTATAAACTGAAAGAATTAAAATCTCTCAAATTTGACAAGCCATTAAAAAATGGTGGCTGTTTAAAAACTGTCTTAAACTTTATTTGGAAGGTAGAATTCTACGCTGAAACAATCAAAATTCAGGTTTTAAAAATGGGACGAGGTTGAGGAAATTCAAATAATTGATACTATTTAGAATTTCATATTTTTTAAATATATTATAAGTAAAATTTAAAAATTTTGGTAATTAAAAATACCTCGGAAATTGGACTTTTTACTGGATTCAACTAAAGATTTTTTGTTGCACTTTTACATATTTGGGATGGGTTTAACGTAACAAAAATAAGCTAAATATTTAGTAAAGTGTGCTTTAATATTCAAAATAATTATTTTTAAAACCAAAATGATTTCAACAGTTGTTAAAAATGGTAGAGCCTCAATTTATTTATATCCGTGCTGATTAAGAGGGGAGCAATTCTTATATCCTGTGGCTAAATATATAAAAGTGAAGAACTGATAATTATAACTAGCTACCGCCCATTTCGTTTTTCATCCCTCTTAGAAGTGAGGACAAGGATTAAGCTTTTGTTTCGTACCACGTGTGATGTTTTTTTTTGTTATAAAAAATAATTTCAAACTTTTTTGAATTGTCCCAATATTCACAATAAATTTTCAATATTTTCCAAAATTTTTAATAACTTTAGATGATTTACCATAAATTTCCAAAACTTACCAAATTCCCGTATTAAGAAATGTTTTTCTAAGTTTCCAAAATTTGCTACATTCATATTAAAATCAAAATAAAGGTTCCAAACTTCTTCCATATGAGCAGAAATCATACCTGTGTTTCATAAAGCATTTGAAATCATTTATTTGTTACAAAAAACATCCTATGCACCTAGGAGGAGGGGACTTTTCACGACTCGTGTATTTTATACGTATTTGTCGGAAAAGTCCCGTTTGTCCTCTTTGGTGCTTAATATAATATTTTTTCTCGTTGCAATTTTAATTTTTAGGCTTTGCCTAGTTTACATGCTCAGTACTTCAAGTTCATAAAAAAATCTGTAGATGGTTCCAGTAAAAAGTGCAGAATTTTCCCATTGAAATTAGCGCTAGAAACGAAAAAAAATATTGAATATCTTCAGATGTTTTGATAATGTAAAGAATTGGCGAAAATCTCGGTTTCGACACTATATTTGTCTGCAGAATGATCGCAAACAATTCAAATGGGACGCTGCTGATTCAACAATTCCTTCGATTACAATTGGGTTAAAAAATATAATACTAACAAAATTCCAAGGAATTTTCCAGATGTGAAAAGTGCATATTTCGTGACTCTTCAGTAAAACCAATAAAAAAGGACCACTCTCTCGTATTTCTCTCGTTCCAGATTCGAATCTTAATTTTGCCATGAGCACGGCGCGCACGTGCCAGTCGAATAAGACTTTACTTTGTTGACCCAACATCAGTGCAAGCAGCTACACAGCTTCCTACACCTGTATGCCACTTTGGCGGGACTGGAAGTATCGGTTGAGAAACCCTCTTCGAAGATTTTCTCCAGGGAGATGTTGCACTTAAAAGAAGTGACCGAAAACAGGGAAGACGACTGCACGAGGAAGGAGAGTATGGCCTGTTTCATGTGGACGCTGAGTCGGGAGACTTGTGAGATCAATACGTACTGCCGCTGCCGTACTCTCTCGCTTGCTGCCTCCTCACCCACTACCCCTACAACCCCCTTGACTCACACCCTCAGGCTTTCTCACTCTGTCTTCACTCTTTCCCCTACAACCTACTCTTCCCCCTCTCCCTCAATTTACCCCTTTACTCTTTTACCCCGGACCGTAGGTGTTCAGCAACATCCTCGCGAATTTCATGATTTCAAAGCTCCTTTTAAGGCTTAGCTCATTGTATGCACCAAACAGTGCGAAAATAACTGTTATGTATGGGGAACGATTCCAGATTTATGATATTTTCTCCTGTGGCGTTTTTTATTCGATGTATTTTAGCGTGCAGGGCTATTGTTGAATTCAAGAGGTAAGTATTGGGATCGAAAAATTTATTTCAAATTCGTGGATAAATCTAATACATTTCGTATGTAATTTACTCTTCTCCCTTCATGAGAGTGGTTTGAAATGTGTGGCTTTATATGCGAGGAATAAAAGTTTAACATTCTGGTTATGCAAACATTTTCCGATTATGAAAAACAATAATTACTGAAGTGTAAGTAAAAGAACCTTGCTAAATCTGTTCTAGTAGAACAGAGATAATTTTCTAACATATCTGCTATTTATGTTTTCGTCTCTGTTAATTACCTGAAGAATAATTACACGTTATTCTTTGATTAATTAATTATTCATTATTTTTGTTAAACCTGTTCTGATGAAATTGACATCAAAATCAAGAATTTATTCATTATTTATCTAGTAATTAACATAAAAATCTGAAACAATTGGTTTTTCATAATCTCGATTTCCTTGAAAAAGTTAAAAGCCCTTTTTTATAATCAAGTATTTATACAGAAAAGGATTAAGATTTTTATCTAACATGCGTTTTTAAAGAAAATGAAAACAATAAGTTTCGCTGTGTAAAAATTACCATTGATTTTGTCTAAATTACAAAAAAATCTGTATACTTCGTTCGCGTTGATTTAACTACAAAAATAATATTATTTATGAAGATATGTATAAATTTGTAGCATGCGCTTATATTTTCTGATTTTTGCGATTTCTTGAAGAAGCCTATGTTATTTTTTAAATATGAGAAGAAATTGCAATCTATTTAATAATTAAATATAATTTATCTGTGTTACAATAAAATAATCTATAGGGGTGATTGCCAAAAAGTTTACCACTTTAAGTCCTGGTCATTTTCCAATTTTCCCATGATTAATATTTTTTTTTCTAAAAGGATCTCAGTAAAGTACTTATATCAGTACTCATATCGAAGCATTTTATAAATATTTGAAATTCACAGATACCACTCAGATTGAGTTAAAAAAGATAAAAATTAAGAGTAAAGTTCAGTAATTTAGAGTTGAGGATTTGCAAAATCACTGTGAAGTCTGGCCCACAATATTTAGATATTTTAGATATATAGAATAATACTTGGAAATAATTACTCAAACTCTGCAATCGTTTTGAACATTTTTCTTTTCTCTTTTGAAAATCTCATTGTCTAAAGTCGAGAAGTTATATAAATAAAATATTAATGTTCTCAGTAAAGAATCTATGTATGATTTTCCGACTTTTTTGTAACATCCGAATTTTAACTTGTAATTGCATTTCTGAAGAAGTATGAAACTGGCAGCTTGAACATTAATACATTTTTCAGGGAAGAATTTTTGAACAAATGAAATGGAAAATTTTCTCTTTCATAGGTCCAAAGTTCAGCAAATTCTGGGGCAAAGCAATCCAAACTGAGAAAATTTAATTAATTCTGTAACAGGATATTACACAACGGGCCGATAATCTGCTATTTTGTTTAAATTGTAAAATCAGTTTATAAAAATTTGAATCAAAGTGAAGAGATTTTAAAATTTACGTCATTCGTGTAATTCTGATCTATTAAAAGACTTTTTTAAGTTCCACGCGTAATTTAAATTTTCCGATTTTTCGAGTCTGCATTTCAATGTCAAATTTTAAGACGTTAAAATGGCACTCTCATTTCCCTTTCGCAACGTTAACGTTTTATTCGACCAATTTATGAACAATTTGTACATATTGAAAATCAAACTGATTTTTATATTTTTTTCACTTTGTAACGAAATTTCACCATTGGCATTCATGAAACTTGGCAGATGGAACACTCTTGTTTGTTTGCTCCCTTTCAGGGTCTGTCACTTGAGAAACTACGTAGGTTGGACTTAAGAACCTCCCTTCAGCTATAATAATCAGCCTTGGATTAAAATGATTCAGACAAAAGATCTCAAACTTAACTAACTTAGGTTTTCATCCCAGGGGTGAAATAGGAAAGAGAATGGAAATCATTTCCTTCTTCAGGGATTAATTATAGGTATTCTACAAAAACAAAAAGGACTTTAGTACAGCCTAATTCACAATTCATTAATTATTTAATTAATATTTTCCCTATCAGCTCCTTAAATAAATTTTCCCTTAACTATAGCACCACACCGTTTCTCAAATTTTGAATCCTTAAAAAAAAACTTTCTGTTAAAAATTGTCCTGAACCTCTCATCATTCGACATTCTTATTATTCTAACAGCCTAAAGGATCGACGTGAGAAATTCAAAACATTTTTTTTTGTATGTGTGCAATTCTCAATGATCTAAATTCTCATTAAGATTTAAGCTAATAATTTAAAATCCACGAAGCAGATTCTTTGAGACAATTTGAAAAGGATAAAAATAACGTGCTCTCTTATTTCATTCTGAAAATTCTCATTACACTGAATATAAGTATTAATAATTTATCATTATTATTTCCTTTTCTGAATATCTCTTCTTTTCATCAGCCTTATTACCTCCTCACTTTTAGGTATTCTCGCACTCAATCCCAGTGGTCAAACAATACTGCTCGTTATTTCTTATAAAAGGCAGAGCGATTTGGATAGGTCGAAGAAAAAAACCATAACATTCTTCGCTTGTTATGTAATTGTTTGTAAAGCAAAACCTACTTAGTGTCTCGAAAGTAATAATAGTCACTAAGAAGGGGAGGCCGTCAAATGTCAATTTAAATTTCGGTTCGTAATTTTTTAAATGAAAAAACCTGAGTATTAATTTGCCAAAGTAGTAATATACGCTTTTCTACCTTCGAGAAAATTGACTTTGATATATTCTACATGAGATATAGAGTTGGGCAAAAAACACTTTCAAACGGCCAGTAGCTCAAGCAGTAGCGCTTCTGCTTCATAAGGTTGCGTGTTCGATTCTGTTTGCATAGACTTTTTCATTTACTTACATTTTGTTCTATGTCTATTAAAATGTTTATAAACATAATTTTATTTGATATTAATCAAGATTAATACATTATATTTTAAGCTAGAAGTGTGAGCGAGGGTTTTTAAAAGAAATAGTGTATGATAAAAAAATGATTATTTTTATAATTTTTGGAGATTATGAAAAAAATTAAATTTATAAAATCTGAATAAAAAATAAAAAAGTGAATTAAACAGTTTATTTTGTCGAAAATGGCGAATAAGCTTTGGTAAATTAATGCTGAGGTAATGATAATTTATTTAAAAAATGATGAACAAAAATTAAAACTCATACGTCATGATGACACGAAGGAGGTGGCGAAACAATAACAAATAATCTGACAGGAAGGAGGTTTTACTGTAAGCTCAAAAGTAATTTCATTTCTTCGCTCCTGTACCGATCGATCAATGTGTGCTGTACGTGTGTGTCACGTGTTTTTCACGTACATGTCCCTACCATACATAATGCACGTACATACGATCAATGTAAAATACATTCGGCTACTGTACACAATGCAAAGCGATCGCCCGCAAATAACAGGTTAACCGCCATTAACGTTTATACTCGTCCTCTTACCTATAATGTTCTGCTAAAAAACTAAATCTACGTTTATTAGTTTTTACTTTGCTGCATTTTTGCTTTCTCGTCCATTTTGTAAACCTCTTTTTTGATTCGCACCTGATCTCACTCCCACTCATTCACTCACGTTCTCGCACTCGCACACTGAGATGTGTAATTACATATTTTAATCTCACAGACAGAGACACACACATACACACACGCACACAATTTTTACTCTTCAGTTTTCAATCCGAAATCGCGATTCACGTTTAATGTACATACAAACATCGGTGTATTATGTGTGTTTATATACATATGCGCGCGTATACATATATAAATATACATACATAATACGATTGTTAAATATTTACACGTGTTTTTGGCAATTGTCTGCTGCATCGCGCGGCAAGAATTAATAATTACCTCTTGTACCATCGCAGTACCTGTTCAAACTCCTGCGGTATTATTCATAATTATAAAGTTAATGTAATTAGTAACAATTATCTATGGACAATGTTTAACAATACAATAACGTCATGCGCACCTCGGACTCACTTCGCTGCTATTTAGCTGCCTTTGTGGCGGCCCTAATAATTACTAATCTCTCGCACACATTACATATTTCTCTTGATTTCTTCAATTCTGGTCTATTCGCATTTGGCATGTTTGCAGTTGTGTATATGTGTGTGTATGTTTATACGCTTTCAGTGTTACTTTGAGAGGGTTTGTTCGGGCGTTTCAACAAGCTGGATCAAAGCGCTTAACTTGGTGCCGCGCGTGAAATGAGCTTTTTTTTGTCGACTTCTTCATAGTTCTGGCTTTTTTAACTCATTTCAATTCAAATGCTTTTTTTTATTTCTGTAACTTCCTGTGTACTGAAATTTGCTGTGAAATTACTGCAATCCCGAAAGGAAATAAGTTCAAGAAATACATTTCTGAAAATAAAAATTAAACTTTACGGAAATTTAGGATAATTAAAGTTTTAGAATTTTATTTCAGTGGAAATATGTGTATAAAATATGGAAAATGTAGTTGAATTTCGTTCACAAATAGAAAAAAATGGGTAAAAGATTTGCACAATGCAATGCAATATCTGCTAGTTATTGAGTGATTCAACTTTTGAGAGAGGATTACCAAATGAAAAAATAAAAAATAGGGCGATTTTTCCAATATAGTTGTCAATTTTCCCCTTGTACAAGGTTCTACATTACAATGTTTTTAATGACGTACTTTCATATTCAGTAATAAGTTAAAGCAAGTTTAAAATCGAGTATCAGTATTCAAGATATACAGAAAAAGTTAATTTTGAAGGCATGGAAATTCACAGCAAATATGTATATGGAATAATTTTAGAATTTGTGAACAAATTGAAAGTAAACAGTGTACGAATAAAAAAAGTAAGGTGTTCTTTTACTAAATCTTTTACTAAATAAAATGATCTGAATTCACTTTTTTATTTAGCTTCAGATATTTAAGTATCATTTTAAGGTTTGTGAATTTACAGCAGGATTATATTGGTTATCATAACAAATGTTTATTCCAAATTAATGCGGGATTGTTATCATATCTTCAGGGATTGAACATTCTTTTTTAACTATCGTAAATACTGATCTCAGTCTTTTTTCTTTATTTGTATAAAATGTTAATAGTGTAAAATGTTCTTTAGAATTTGACACACAACGAAAACTTTGAACGCAATTACACTGATTTTAAGAAATATAAAATTATTTTAGTTAAAAAATGCACTGACTAGTATTACGGAATTGCCTGTAAAATGAACCGGCCAATTATAGCATTAGGGCTAGTAGCAAGAAATATTCTGTAAAGATAGAGTTTGTTAAAAAAAAGTCAGAATTCAATTTTATGTGATCACTGATCATAAAATTACTGTCAGAAAAAGTTTTGTATACATTGACTCATGTGATTTATTTGAAAACTTAAAGTTTTAAATGCATTGAAAATATTTGATCCAAAATGATGCAAAAGAAATATGAAACCTTGAAGCATAAATATTTCTCATATTAAAAAAATAATTTGAACAATTCTCTAAACTATTTAAAAGTTTATCTTCAAATATAATAAAATGTTTACCTTTTTTTACAACATTTTTTATAAAACTTACACAATTTGTAAAAAATGTATTTTTTAAATTCAATTTATTTTATTTAGAATTTCAGCAATTATAGATATATAATTAATTGCTGTAAAATTGAATAGAACGATAAGTTTACCATACTTTCTAGTATTACAGAACTTTACGTATACCTGACTCATTTCCAGCTCGTTCTGATTGCGGAAAATTTCCGTCATACTAGCCCCAGCGCTATAGGGGATCTGTTTGTTTTATAAAAAATTCATTTGTGCTAAGCAGGGTCTTAATTTAAATTAAGGATGGCTCTACGTGTACCCAAAT
>NC_046658.1:66686480-66716918 GCF_010883055.1 Belonocnema kinseyi | reverse complement strand
ATTTGTTATACAGTTATCTCCTAAAAGTATATCCAAGCACAATAAGTTAAATTTTTTTTATGACTCCGTTTAGATATTTAAAAAACGCGCAAAATGAATTGTTCCACAATTGTCCTAACTCACAAATTTAAAATGTTAAATTTAATAAATTCATAAATTTTTACATTAATCAATTTAACGTATTAATCATTCAGGCTAAAATTATTAGTTTTCTACTCAAGAACAATTAGTATAGTTAAAAATCGATTTATCAAAGTTAATTTAAAATAACAGTTAATAATGATCACTATTTTTGCGTAACCTTTTTTGTAAAATATCCGGTAACACTCCATATGTTTAAATACTTCTTTCTGTTCGGCATATATTTTAAAAAGGTCAATTTTTTATATTTATTATAGGAGCATGTATGTCACGCGACCTTTAGAAACATGTAAAATTTATATGCATTATAATATATATTCCTCGATCTCTTAAATTTATATTCTATACTCTTTTGGGCCAGCCTAATTTAAAGAAACATATCTTAGGCGGTTTGGAGATTTTGTCATTTCTGTAAATCTCATTATCTAAAATTGTCAACATTTCGATGATCCCCCGATAATTTATTAATCTATAATTTAAGCTGAAAAAAACTTTTATAGTAATAATTGAGGAATATTTTATATCTCTTGCTTATTTTGATCCATTTTCCATATTTTATCAAACAGGAATCTTGTAAATATCATATTTGTTAACAATACGTATTTTCAACAAAATAATCTTTATGTATTTTTTAAAATCGACATACCGGAAAGATTAGTAAGTAAAGTAATTTTATCATTTCGATGAATGGCTTTGATTTCCGGGACAACAAAGGGTCATTCGTAAAACTCAATTTCGGTTCCAAAACAGTTCTCAACCAGAAGCAATTTGGTATGAAGTGAACAAGAAAATAACTATATTAATTAGCACTTATTGAAAACAATTTTCATATTTTGTGAACTAAGAGAAATTAACTATATGCTCCATTTTCATTTTTTCTTTATGTAACTTTATTTCATATTTTTATTGAATATATCATTTATTTCCCATCATTATTAAAAAAAACTACACTAACTGATGAAATATTTTATTCTTATTAGGTAATAAATTTTGAAAATCTTTAGATTTTTTTCTTTTATTTAGAAAAAATTTTCGAATAGAAATATTGCATATTGAGGCAATATTTTGCAGTATGCAGATTTCTTGATATTCACAAGACTTTGCGAGCTTCGCATAATTAAATTTTTCAAAGACCTAGATAAGCACTGAGACAAATGCGAAGAGTCTATTTGGATCATATTATGACAATTTCATTTGATTTTACCGAAAACCCTAATGGAGCTCTTATGTTCGCCACTACAGTAATTTAGACTTCTTGTCGATCGGACAATAGCTTGCAAACTCAGAAATGGCTCATCACTCCAAATATCGCTATTGATGTAGTTTAACGAGTGCGGCGATTTCTATTATTTGAAAGTGAAGTTCCAAAACAAGTCCGGAATTACTGGTACTAAAGCTTCGTGCCACTGAACAATATTTCTATTATTATCATCTCAAATTTTTAGATTGTCAGATAATTAATTTCAAATTCCAATCTTTCCAAATCAATTTCTAAATTTTGGTATCTTCATAAATAACAAACATAGAGCCTAGCTAAAGCTACTAAACTTAATGTTTATGGACCATGTTTAAAAAATACCAATAATTTATCTTATAATAGTAAGCAATATATAAATTGAATGAAGGAAACTTGTGTAAATTTAGGAGTACCTTAATGAGGATTATTTCTAATCTGATATTTGAAAAAGTATTTAAGAGCCCCAAATCCTTCAAGTGGTTTCAACGGCAAAATTTAAGACCTACTTAAATGTAAGACTTCTATTCAATTTAAGGCCTATTAAAGTTAATACCTACTTCTAGTAAATTTAAAACGTACAAACTTAGAAAAATATCAATATATATCCCTTTGGGATTAATTTCATAACTTGGGAACAATTTATAAAATTCTTTATTTCCTAAAACTACAAAATTAAAGCATCTGTCTATCTATGAATAATTAAAGCATATAAATTCCATTATGAATTTATAGAAACAGTCAATCTTGTATAAGAGTATATTTTACGTACGCTAATCTTCTCTACTGGATGCAGACACCAGTAAATAAAATTATTTATAAAAATATATATTTTATAAACCTACGTTCTATTTCGATCTTTCGAGTAAAGCAGTCTCTTCTACAATGCGTGAAATAGGAGAAAGCTAATGAAAGAAGAAAAAGAAGATAAAAGAATTACAAGAAATACAAAATAGGAAAATAAGTGAAATTAATTTCAGAATGAGAAGCACTTTACGGTTTGTTTGAAATATTAATAGTTTCTCTTTAAGAAGATTTTGAATGTAAATTTCTATGCTTATCAGATCTCCCATACAGGTAGGTTAATTATTTTAATAACTAGAGGTGATTTGAACTTCTAAAGAGACATCAAGTTTGAGAAACTTTACTATACGAGATTCAAATGGGCTTTGGAAACAGTGTTAGGATTTAAAAAAAAGCTGGATCGTTAGTATTTATAAAAGCATCTCTCTAGTATCAAAATGATAATTAGGTTTCGTTAGAGTAAAACACTATTAAGAATACTATTAAAGCGATTGAATCTGAATTCCAATAATTGGTAATATTATCAGTAGTACATTTCGGCATTGGCTATTTAAATCTTTATTTACATAATACTTTTATTTTATGCAAGCTTTACAGATTTGGTTCTGAAAGTTAACTTGCTCCTAATTACTAGTTGGTAACACTAGAATTTTAAATTATATTCTGCTTACTGCAAAATACAGCTCAAATTGATTTCTTTTGAAAATATTAGATTTTTAAATTGAATTAATATATTGTAAACAAAATGATGCGAGACACCAAGAATGAGGTTGATTCAAGCACTTTTTGTTGTTCAGAAAATTTAAAAAATAATTTTGAGCATAGACCTTCGGGGTTAAAATTTTCGATCTGAGATTGAACTTTATTATTGTGCAGTATTTTTTACGTGTATAATTTCATGACTGAAATTAGGCCGGATGAGTGAAGGAATGAAATTGTGTTTGAAGAGAATTATGTACATATAATAATTATTTTTGTGGAACATATCGAGCGAAATGAAATGAACAATCAAATTTTAATTATAGCTAATGTAAGAATAAATGGGACAGATTCATCAAAGTTTTATCGAAGACGTAAAGGAATTGTATATAAATATCTAACGGAACTTCTAGACAAAGCTTCTTCTGGAAAAGGTTTCACCAGAGACTCAACGGTAATTTGATGAGATGTATGCGGAATAGAGCATTAGAAAAACTTGAATAAAAATTTCAAAGAAGTTTTTACATTGTAAAATTACTTCCAGAAAACATTTCATGGGAAATTAGTACGGAATTTGCACATGGAAGACTATACAAAATTCTCGGTAAAAATTCCAGATATGAGCTATTTTGTGAATTTCAATATTGACATTCTATATTGAATTTCTACGTAGAATCGTACGAAATTCCCATGGAATGCTTACAATGGAAACTTTTATAACGATACAAAATATACAGAGAAATTACATAAAAATTAGTATGATCATTTATACTAAAAATCCAATGAGTACATTCCATGAAAATTTCATAGAATTATTTAAAATTATCTCATGATATTCTCTGAAAACAAGAAAGAAATTTAATTGAAAATTTTCATTTGAGGCAACATATTTTACAAAAATTTTACTCAGTTTTTTAGCCAAATTATAAAAACATTACATCAAAATTCCATCGGAAATGCATTCCCTGGACATTCAATTTTAAATACCCATGAAAAATTCCTTTTCCAATTTTCATTTATAGTTAGATTTTGAATTCCTAATGCAAATAGAGAACTCTCTGTGGAAGTTCCCAATGGAATGTTTATACTTAAATTCCCTGCGATATTGTTGTGATAAAATTTCGTACGGCAATATTTATAATGAAGTTCAATATAATATCACTATACTAAAATTCACTGTATGGAATAGTATGTTAAACATTCCTTTACATTGCATTAAGAATTTGAAATGAATTCGATAATACTTCTACTGAAGTTTGCATAGCAATTACGCATCAACTCTTCTAAAATAGCGTCTGCAATACTAAATAACTGATTTTTTTACCATAAAAATTCTTAGTTTTTCGTTTTTCATATAGGGAGCTATTATTCAATTCCAAATCGAATAATAAAAATTCCACAAATTAAACCCACCAAATCATTTCTTTTTCACTCGATATCCATTTTTTTAAAATCAGCATGCCAAAAAACGGCATCTCTTTTCAGAACTAATTTCTTCCCTACCTAGTTGCGAATGTGTGTTGTGTATATAAATGTGTGCAAACGTACATCAAAATAGCCAAAGCTATCAAACACATTCTCATATTTTCCTTCATCTTGGAGTCTTCGATAACAAATGGCGGCGACAACGACCTACGGATTTGAGATGGATCTCGTCGATTCTGCAGGAAAAGGCCATTATCTTTCGAGCGTACTTGTTGGTCTCGTAAAAACGCGATTTCTTAGGTCGGGATAAAATTTGTGCGTATAGTGACTCTTGGTGGTAGAAGGGGTGATGTGTAGGGGTCGGTAGGAGGAAGTTAAATACGCGTTAAACTCTTGCAAACGTAAATTTTAAAAGAACCAGTTTCCCACCTGGATCCGACGAAACCCGAAAGGATTTTTCTCTCTTCGGCCGTTGTTCATTGTCGCCTTGCGATTCAATCAATAAATCATTGTGCGTAGAACTATTTGCTTTTAGAGTGGGAAACCGGTGCCGATGAAAGGCCACCTTAAAAATGACTGTTAAAGCTCAGAACTTGTCTCAAATGGTCGGCCAATCACAAACCACTAAAATCACTCTTATAATCGCGCGCATACGGCTATCGTATAAAGACCCTCTACAAAAAGAAATAATTGTCTCGTATTCATTTCACCTATTAATTTCTCCTTCTCAGTTCTCCTAATAATTTCTCGGTATTTGGTTTAATTTCTCCTATCACCCTCACCGTGCCACCACACACTTCTCCTTCGTATGCCTAGTAATACAATATTTATTTATGTATATAATGTCTAAACGAACACATATTATACCCCGATAACAGTATCGGTTGTTCTATTCACATCTCTGTACGGTTTCTCCATAAAATTCCTTCACCTTCATCAGGGTTCTTCACTCCTACCCTTATTTTTCACCCCTTTATGAGTACTGCTTAAACGAGCGTGACGAACTACCTATCTATCATGTTGCTCCAATTAATATCATCGTTACCGTAAAAGACTTAGCGTCGTACGCAATGTACCGTAAGTAATGTATATAATAATTGTGTTGTTGTTATAACTGTACGTTAACGTTACTTTATCATTACGTTATTGTTATTATTATTCCCTTTACTCTTTAATTAATTAATATAATCATTATTCATTATTATTGTATTATTGTGATCATTGTTAGTAGCGTTGGCTCTGCGACTCGTCTTCCTCCAGTACCATATTAATTTTTGCTGTTGCAAAACCCTCTCTTTCCTTATGTCTTCCGCACCCCGTTCAGGTATCTCTATCACCCAAGTACCTCCTGGACCCCCTTCATCGATCGTATTTTAAAAACTCTTTCAAGAGCTTTGAAAGGTTTACCTTTGTCCAGGAGGTGGACTTTCCGAGTTGGAACTCCTATCCTCGGTCGAGGATTTTACGAGACCTTACGGTCCCGTTATCGCATTGCTTTTCCGCGCATCATACGCTCATTTTTCAAGGGCCTTAAGACGGATAACTCCAGTAGGTCGATCGATCGAGATCGAACCCGATGTGATGGCAGGAGGCACAAAAACGTTTCTTCCGTCGCTTTCGACGCCTCCGACGGCGAGGCTGCCACCCGAACTCACAGTTTGTCTTGGGAAAACGCTGGCACCTAAGTTTCCTCGAACGAAAATTCGTCACTTGGCTTAGCCTAAGACACCGATCAACGGATTTCCATCTCCACGACCACCACCACCAGTACCACCACCAACGGCACCAACACTTCACCACTATGCCGAGACGATAAATTGCGAGATAGGCACATTTTGTGCCCTGGGTAGCGATTTTAGTGGGATAGGCGACGCGTTCACTAGTTCTGGAGGGACATCGAGAACGTCGACGACTTTCAAGGGAAGAGGGCAGAGCTTCGATGAGGATTTCCAGTACAAGACACCAAGGAATGGCCGTTTGACCGGTGCAGGCGGAGATTAGGGCACCCCAGACCCAGAAAAGACAGAGGATGGGTATCGATGGAGGTACGGTTTTCGGGGATGAGGAACTGATTATGGTACCAACTCCACCACTTCCGCAGAAGGATTGAGGTTGCTGGTCCAATGGAGTCGATGAATAAGATAATGAAGGGTCGCTTGTCACACCCTGCTGCTGCTCTTGGCCTGAAAGAAAAAAGGGATTCACATTTTGAGTGGAGAAGTAACTTTTTATTTGGAGTTTATGGATTACTTAGAGAGAGGGATTGAGAATATTGCTCCGACATGTCTACTTCAATTTTGATTAAAATGTTACGAAAATATTAAATTCGGTGCGGCATTACGAACCTTTCAAGCCCCGAAGCGAAAAATCGGTCAGATTTTTTTTAATTTTAAACTTTTTTAAGCTGTTATTCTTTGCCTAGTCAAGGTGTTAAAAGAAATGCGCGAGATATGAAAAAATAAGTGTACGAATTTATAAAAAAAAAGTCCAAATCGGATTTTTGCATTTTTAATTGATTCTTTTAAATTTTTACTTTCTGAATGGTTCGAAAATGCATGTATTAAATTTGCAGACATATACTGGATTTATGTTAGGAAGATTATTGTGGATCCGATATTTAGCTTGAGACAAATCCCAGGAAAAAGTGTGAGGGTAAGAAACAAATTTTCTGTATATTCGTCGAGGGGCTGTTCACTCAGAAATCAGGAAGGCAGACTAACGATGACTGTAACCGAAATAAAGAAGACTCCGTAGAGACCTCTCTCGGACTAACTCCAGATTTCTTTTGAGTTACCACGAGACTTCCTTGAAAACTTAATCGCGCGGTATTTGAAACAGATCTCCCAAGTGTTCCCGACCGAGTTACGAATCTTCCCGACAGGGATTTCGCCGAACCAGCCGGCTGGAGTGAGACTTCGTGACGCACTGAGACTTACTGAGACTAACTGGGACTAACTAAGCAACAACGCAATAGAATTTAGATATTCATACTGACGTCCACAGGGCCTTTGGTAAGTCCGGGAGTCACCTGAAATCTCAGTGTACAGGCCCTCGACATTCGTTGATCTGGGCAGAAGTAAGATTTGCAAGGATCTGAAAGAGTATTGAGTCATGGATGGCTCCTCAAAGCAATAAAAATAATATAAACATGCAAGTAGAAAAGCGAGTGTGATATTCATGGATATTAATGGCGCTGGCAGATGATAAAGTTGTGATAGCAGAGTTGATTGAAGGCTGGCAAGATTATTGAGCAGCCAAAATACTAGTATGAAGAACATGGGCCTTAAAATTAATTTTAATCAAACCAAAATAATGTAAATGATAATGAATATTATCGGTACATAATTCGATACTTGTACCCGCTGTGCACTAAAGTAGCAAGACCTGGACCAACTAAGAAAAGGATAAGAGTAAACTGAACGTGATTGGCATGCAATACATTTGCAAGTTGTACAGTGAAACGTTAATAAACAAATTCAGTAAGAAGAGAATTTTCAAAGAATGTGGTGTAAAGGAATAACTGTTTGATAATAGTGAAATACATTTATTGAGATGGTTGGGGCATGTTGAGAGAGTGGAAGAAGAAGGATTGACGAAAGAAGTATATATAGGTAAAGTAAATAGTAGCGTATCCAGAGGCAGACCCAGCAGGAGCAAATGTATGGATGTAAAGGAAGCTGAAGATGTATTCCAGGAAAAGAAACTGTAGTGACAAATAGTTTATAAGAAATGCATGATAAGTTTACAAATTTTCATTTATATTATTTACATAGATGGCAATATAAAAGGGGATATTTTATATGGATGTAAATGCAATATATCATGCATTTTCAAGACATTGGGAGTATAAAAACAACAAATGAGACAAAACTACAAAAGGTGACCTCTAAATCATATCCGGTTTGGATTTTTTTACACTTAAATTTTTTTCATTCTTTTGAGATTGTAACTTGAAGCGTAATATTAAATTCAATAATACTGAAAATTACATTTTAAGGTAGTTGTTGTATGAAAATAAGGTCTTAGGAAGAGTGTATTAAATTATATTTTCAAGAATTTTATTGTTAAATAGAGGAAATAGAATTTTATTCATAATAAAAATTTTTTTAATAAGAAATTATTGATTGAAAAAACAACAACAAAAAAACTACTTTGCTATATCCAATACTTAAAAATGAATATTTTAATTCCTAAAACACAAAAACAAGAAATGTAGTTCTTACGCATTGATTATTCAATCTATTACTTTTTTACTTAAAATATTAGAAAAAAAGTGAAGATAATAATATTCAAATCTCGGTCCAAAAAGATAAAAAGCTAATATTTTCCTGTTAGAAATCACCTGGTCTTATTTTATACCCCTAAGTTGAACAAATTTCAAACTTAAAGCATACAAAATTAACTAACTTCACTTTGGTTAAAAAATGTATCAATTCATACGATAGTGAAAAATGAATTTATCGGAGGCTTCTCCCCTCAAAATAGTAAACTGTCAATAGAGGTGTAAATCCTATCGAGTATTCAGTCTATAATTTAGCATACATCCAACTTTAGGGTTGATTGAACTCCTATTTTTATTAATAACGAAGTTTCCAAACTATGCAAGATTCATAGTACTCTACTCTTGGATGAGGTATCAGAATCACTAGATCCTGTTGCTCTAACTCTTGATAAAGGATCTATCATCAGCTAAAAGGACTTGCGGATTGAATGATTTTAGTAATGGCTCCTTTCACTGTTCCAATGTTGAGGTTGAAATGGAATTACTAAGCAGACAAATTTATCGACATGTTGATTAACCGACCATACAGGTCGCTAGCTATTATGCTCCCAACCATAATAGCAACTGTAGCATATACTTCCTCAGATATCAATTTATATCCTTAAATCCTTTAGCTAATTCAACTAAGATCTAGAGTAATTAAACCCACTACTCCCTCAATTATACTAGGATACCTTCAGCATTACTATTGCTCGGAGACCAATTAGAACCTACAATATTTTTACGCGAGTGTGATTAATTAAATTAGGGGCAAATTCTCGACTTACAAGTAATAAAGGTATTGATTGTGGATCAAATAATGATCCTTTAGAATGAAGTTTGTAACAACTTTGAACTTTATTTTAATAAGGAAGGCTATCAAACCGAGGACCCGGTGAGAAGAAATCCGATTTTACATTTTAAGCAAGCTGAGCTACTTGTGTTGCAAATTTAGAACGTTTTTTTCCTAGTTAGAATTTTTTATTACAGAAAGAAGGGTTTCAAGTAAATGATTCGGGTCACTGCTTCATTTCACCGTAATAAAGAATGATTGTTGTTTATTTTAGACTACCATTCTACATCTCCTTTTTCTATATTCAACTGCATTCACGTATTGAGTCCTATCTTTGGCTTATTCATGCACAAAAACTGACTCTTTTTCATGCAACTATTTATAATTGCTACTTTAAATTTATTTTGGAAACCTACCTGTTGTACCAGACGGAGTAGAAATCTGAGAAGTCTCGCATTGAGGTGCAGTCGGAGGATCATAACTAGTAGCACTTCCGTGGGATTTTTGATCTGTACAATTGGCGCAGATACCCAATCCTGGCTCTTCTTCGGAGCACACACGAAAACAGCATTCTTTTCTCTCATCACCATGCAATGCCCTCATCGCCTGTTCACCCGTTTCAGGAATGTTAGGATCTGTAATCATGTTCAAATCCACAGAGTAAACAAATTTGTTCAAAATGAGACCATTATCGACATCATTCTACATATCGCAAAGATTTCGATTCAAGTATCATTTTGATCTACAGTCTTTTCATTTTCCCGCCTACTGTGCGGGGATTCCCACTACTTACGTCTGGGATTCCCCGCGTGTCTTGAGACATTCGGGCCTGTACGTGCGCGCTCAATATACTTCAGTAGTCACTTTTTATGGAAATGATTGTATTTAGAATTTAGGTTTGGATATCTAAACACACAAGATGATAAAGAGGGTGCCAAAAATTCGTGTACCCTTCTTAATTACAAAATTTTCTTCTAAGTGTTCAAAGCTTGAGATAAACAATTAATAAGATTTAGGCAATTAGAATTTCACTTTTCACACTGTGCAAAAAGTATCATCACATACAATTATGGCTGTTAGTATATTTTTTCTACTGACCTTGGCAAAGAAATGTAGGTTCGCCGGCGTATTGCGTAGGATAAGCAGGGGCACGATCACCCGGAAGTAGATAAGGACAGCGTTGTTCCACGGATTGGCAGAAGGACCGACAAGGCCGTAATCGTTTTCCGGCCCAGGATACCTGCCGGGTTTCCAAATCCAGCGGTCCCCCATGAGCAAAGTAAGGCACCAGGGAGCTGCACACCCATTTTCTATACGCTTCCTGCAAAGTTAAATTCAAATCGTGTATTAGACTACAATTTTTACCTACGATTTTTTTTAGTAAAGGTCGTTTGGTCTCCGAAAGTGTGTTGGACTGTTAAATCAATGACAATTGCTTAAGTTACTAGGAAACAATTTTTTAAATTGAGATACCAGAATTAGTAAATATAAAGTTTGTTTGCAGGGTCTGAATGACCCTCTCGAGTAATTAGAAGACTAATAAGTTCTCTTGTTTAGAAAGCACAGCCGCTGTAGTTATTAGCCTCTTTTTCTTTCTGAGCTTAAAAGCCGGTGACTCCGCGTGTTCGCCTGACGGCTTCAGATTTATGGAGAACCTTCGAGAGCGTGAGCCGACAAACTTTCCTTACTCTCTTGTAGAATTTGAGTTTTTAGACTTTCAAGTTCATAAATCACATATCTTTCACTCTACTTTTAACATCTTTTCTGAGATTATTAATAATTAATCATGAAAAATAGTTTAATTTCAGGATAAAAAATTATTAACTGTACAAGTATAAAAGTACGTAAAGTTATAGGGACGATCCGGGAGAGTATTACTTTATAAATGATCTACGTAATATAAGTTTTAAAGTGTTCGCTGAGACGAGATTTGTGAACCGCATAGAGAGAGTTGATTAGGGGGTCGTTCTTGTTTTGCACCCTCTATGCATGCAAGTTTCATCCCTCTCGTGAGATCTTGTTAATCCCTCTAATCCCTCTATAATTTATTTAGATTAGAGATCTTAATTATTAAAGCATGATTAAATCTACAATGTTCCAGAGCTGTCAAAATAATAAGTATCGTATTGTTTCGTTTTATTTATTTGTTAAGACTCTAAATTCCAAATCCGGTTCAACTGATCGTTTATTTGATCCGAGACTTCAATTAGCCAGCAGAATAGCTTACATTATTTTTCTGTAAATTTCGATACTAAAAATATTTAAAAATAAAATAAAAAAGAAAGGGAGCAAGATATAAATTTAGGGATATCTGAAGTCTGCACTGTAGTTACCGCATTACTTAAAATAAATAAAAAATAACATCTAGCATCGATAATGATTGAAGAGTTACTGGAGTGGGTTGGGTCATAGGGAGTTTGGTGCCAGAGGGGAGTTTGGGGGTTGAGCCGAGTTTCAACGAGAGATGCAGAGAAGTGTAGGATAACCTGCGAGTGGAAATTCAACGGTACGGCAAGTACGTACTGAACAATGAGAACGCAACTAGACTGTGTGAAGTGCAATATTTCTAGCGGTTCGCCTCAACTGTATGCGTTAAACTTACACACTGAAGCTATACAATCCTTGTTCGTATCTCGGAATTCTCGCATTTTTTTACACTCACTGCACGTACCAAAGAAGAAATAAAATTCTCCGCAATACGGACTTCTGGAGGTCTTGCAGACTTATTGTAAATCTGTTAAAAATATATTCATAAGGGACTCTGCATTTATTTGGCTTTGTGGAACATTTCCTGTAGCATTATCTGGTGTGTATATTTTTCCATAAAACCAGAAGGATTTAATATTTTGAGTTAATTTTTTGTGGCTGTTTAGTAAACTTAATATTAATCTTTGATTTTGAGGTTGACTGTAGAATAAAGTATCTTAAGGAAGAATATCAACTTTAATAAATAATTAATGATATTGAATTTATTTTATTGAAAAGTAATAGTATATTATTTTACAGACACGAGAAAAAATATAAAACTATCTACATTTTAGGAAATGTTATTCCCCGTTTGAAGCACGTTAACGCCAGATTTTTTAATTTTTAATTGATAAAAATTCGATGTTAAACCGGAAACGCTACTAACATGAGTGAAGCGTTATCCAATTACGCCACCGATGCCTCAGCAGAACTGTTCTTGTTCGTTGAATGTACTTTCTTGTTATTCAACAATTTATGTGTCCGGAAGTAATCGCTAAACATCAAATCTCAATTAATTAAAATTTAAAAACTCGGAAGTTGACATGCTTTAACCCGAATCCTTCCAATTTGTTTAGATATATTGGCGAAACGTTGAGAGGTTGTTATCTGACTTCTAAACTGCCTTAAACAAATTATGGGTGTAGTGCGGCTTTTACTTTTAAAGATAAAGAGCATACCCGTATTTGGTACGCGGGTTTTAAGTTCAAAAAACGGCAGCAAACGCGATTTTAGTTTTACCTGTAAAGCGTACCATTTACGTTACTATGGGCGTATTCGGGTTAAAATCATTAAAAATTGTTTCATTTAAATTCACGTTCATCAGAAAGGGTGCAACGGTCACCTTGGAGTAATACATATAGTATTCCCCTGTAGTATAATCTTTATTCGTATAGTAATCCCCTATAGTGGTATTTCTGGTTCAAATCCGGGCTGAGCTGGTTTTTTTCTTGTTCTAAAAAAATGATATGTCAAAAGTAATCATTTAACATCGAATCATAAATATTGAAAAATTGAAAACTCAGTGTTCAAAATGCTTTAAAATGGTAATAACATCTTCTAAAACTTATTTAGACAAAAAACAAAAAACAATCGTCAGAGGGAAAAAACACGTATAGTATTTCCCTGTAAAAGTGACTTTAAAGACAAAGAGCATATCTGCTGATGCTTTGGTGGCGACATTGGTTAAAGCTCCACTCATGTATAGTTGCGTTTCCGATTTAAATCCGGGTTGAAGCAGATTTATTTTTGTTTTTCAAAGAATTATGTGCTTGAAGTAATCGTTAAACACTGAAGTTTAATTAAGTATTATATAAAAATAAATGCAAAAATAGATTTGTCCAATTTTTTGGTTGACTGTATCGGAACTAAATTAACCTCTAATTCTAACCCCAACATGCAATAATCTTTAGAAGCTTTAGAAAAAATCATTTTGTTTAAACCTTCATAACTTTTAGCAAATTTTATTCTTTAAAATATTATCTGTACTTTTATTGGGATGCTTTTGATTGAAACACAGTTAAATTTACATGGAGGAATCGTTTGTCAGATAAAATAATTTAATACTTGCCATGTCTAGAATCAAAAAAATTTGGTGAGTGTAGAAAAAATATTTTCAGTGAGACAGGGGAACTGGAAAGGGCGGCTCGATTCGATGAAAACTGTTTGCATAATTTGAGTTGAGAAAACTAGTGAAACTTCTAAATCTTGTTTATTTAGAATTGCTGTATTTTATCCTGGTTCCGAGAAAGAAATGGATTGCTAAAGTTAATTTGATGAATTTAAGAAAATCGCACACTTGATCACAATTTTTATTATTTTTATTTGAATTCCTATATTGGAAGTTGCGACACGAAAAATTACCTTCCCGAACTTTCTTTGACTCCGCAGAATATTTGATAGCATGTAACTGAAGTTTGCAAACTGGCTAAATAGGAATTTTAAAACTAGCTTTTTTACAACGTAATTATGACATTTAATTAAGGGATTTAATTCGCCGCGAGAGTAGGTCATTTATCCTCTATACATAAAGACGTGTTTATAGATATTATATAAACTTTTCTTCTTTTTTCTTTTTTGATTCTTTTATTTTTTGCTTCGTTATAACTTTCAAATTTATTCTTATCATTCTTAAGAGGCTAAAGGACTCTAGCCATCCAGACGAGGACAATAAGATAATAAGAAATAAGAAAATGATATTATTAGACAATAAAAATGAGGTTTACAGTTTTTTCCTTATGTTTAACTATTATAAAAATTTTCTGAATAGTGTAGATTATGCCGTCGATTTAAATATTTAGGTCAGACGACAATCCTTATTGTCAACCTGAGCATTATAGTCATACCATCCTAGGAAAAGGGTAAAGGTGAGTTGGATACTTTAGCCGATATTCTCTAGCGGTTTTTCATTTCCCCCGACCACTTAGGTCGATTTAGGATCGTATCACACTGCTGAACACACGCCGCAAGAAGAAACACGAGGAAAAGCTGAACATTGATCAAGAAAAATGGTTCTAAATCAATTTCACACCTCAATCATCATTAAAAGAAGTCTCTTTTTAAATTTTACTTTAGCATTTCATTCTAACTTGTAATTTCAACTTCGGTGAAGTTGAAATTTTCAACGGAAATTTTTCGTTATCCAGGATCCAAAGTCTGGATATAAGCCAAAGAAGATTGTAAAATTAGGAAACCTGTGCAATCTAATTAGCAATTCACTTCAATAAAAATACACGGCGAATTTGTTCTTTCGTGGCTTTTCCGAACTTAGGGTGGATTGTTTGCTTCAAAAAACAAAAACATAAAAAAAATTTTAATCTGCATAAGCCACGTTCATATTATCAATCATTCTCGATCGGTCTAAATCATGTATACCAACGCATTTTAAAGCACTGATTACGAATAAAATTATTGAAATATAGGCCAATGGACTTTGAAGGTCAATTCGAAAAGTGAGCCAGAAGGTTATCAGCGGTCGTTGGAGGTTGACCTGGAAAAGGGGAACGAATGTGATTGAACACATTTATTCTCACTTTTTAGGACAAAAATGGTTAACTTCTTAAAGATGTTATGGTGTTGACCAGGGCCAGTAAGCAGTGAAGATGTTCGTTTGAAATAATTCAAAGTGTTGATTACTGGTCTATGTATTTATTAAAGATGAACTAACTGAAGGATCCCACAGTGTAGTTATTTAAGAAAGAAGACGCTTCGACTATTCTTCGATAGTCTTCATCAGTGTTACAATGGGAGATTGACTTTTCGCTCCCGACCTTCACAGGCAGCCACCGGCTGAGGGGAGCGAACGTCCCCTTCCACTGCACGGACTACGTCAGTAATTCCACCAATGTCCAGCCCTTCTCTCCTCCGCCCTTCTCCTCGCCACCCTTTTCTTCAAAGATACACTGCAATACATTAATCTATTTCTCATTAGTTCTATTTAAAACCCTGGGACTAAAAATTTTGTAATTTTTAAAACTGAGAAAAATTTAGAATTATTAACTATTTCGAGGTATTTGTACATTGATGGTACATTTGATTATTGTATTAAACTTTTCACTCAGCTTTTCACACTGCACGGCTTTTTTAATGGACATTATGTCTACTTGTTTAATGTTTGTTGAAAAATAAAAAAAACTCTCTGCAAAATGTGCACTGACAGGAGTTTAGTTTTAGAACCAAAAAATTTCATTGTAGATTTTAAGTTAACGATACATAACGGGATGCGATCCACATGGCCTAACGTCACAGTACTTGGTTGTCGTTTTCATTTAAGTCAGTCCTGGATAAGAAAAATACAGGAGTTGGGCCTAATCAGGGATTAAAAAGGCTCGAAGTCTGAAATAGGTCAGTGGTTACGCGCTTGTTTTGGCCAGGGTGGTGCGTATGGTTAGACATTGCTTGATAGGACGTAATAGAAGAGGATAGATCTGTAGTCCGTACAGTGGAAGAGGATGTTCGTTCATAGGACAAACATAAATAAATTCACACTTTGAATTATTTCAAAAAAACATCTTAAAAAATTATTAATATTTCGCAATAAAAATTATTAGCGTTTTGCAATTTTCTTTATTCTAAACATAATTTAGTTTAGAAAAACTTCGTTCTCCACTTGCTATAGTGAAAGGTATTGTTAATAAAATTCGCAAAGCAATCCATATATTCGGATATAAATCTTCTAAACTGTACCGCTTTATGAAGTTCGATACGATGAGCGGAGTATCGTTACCTTCAACCTTACAAGAAAGAAAAGCTTGCTTACTTATGAGTTGATCGCAAATCAGAGTACAGTCAATCTTGGATTTCTAATTAACCATGGATTTAGTTTAAGATCGGCACAGGATTTATCAATTTTCTTTTCATCAGATTATCTACATTGTACAAAAAACCTATGTTTGTGAATAGTCAATTAGCTACTCAAATCTTTCCTTCATAAAAAGTAAGGCTGTATCCAACAGAGGATTGAATAACTCGATTTCTAGATTTTTCAGTGGAGAAAACGATGTGTTCATCTCGGGCAATTTCTTCTGCTAGACCTTTGCTGTAAATAAAAACATTTATTCAGCATTTCTACGAGTTCGGTGATGTCCATGTACTTTTTTGAAACGCTTTACAGTTGTTCTGCTAGGGTGATTGACTCATGCACTATATCAGGATCACAGCCTTCAGTATCAGGCAAAGAAATTAAAGTATTAGGAACACCAGAAATTTGATAATGAACTGTCTTGACATTATTTATTTTCTCATCCCAACGTCTGTCATTCAGTTTCTCCAAAGTAAAGATTTCTACGTGAATAGTTAAAATCTTCCATCAATTGACCGAAGCTGAGAATAGTCTGAACAGTCTTTGAAGAATACCGAACCAAGTAACTTATTTCACAGAAGACTGCAGAGTCACATAAAACAAGATTTAAATCTTTTTTGCACACCAATATTCTTTCCTTTCGTGTTCGATCCATTTATCATACCCGAAAACTCTCTAATTACTTAGGTCGCGTCCGTATTTACTAAAAATATTAATCAAAACTTGAGTAAAACCTAAACCAGTAGTATCATCAACGGGAAAGAATCCTAAAAGTGTACTTTAATTTGCATTGTATCATCTGATAAGTCAACAAATCGAATTGTAAAAGAGAGTTGTTCTTTCAGAAAAATGTCTGGAGTGCAGTCAGCTATAATTACATAGTATATCGCTACCATGGTTTTCCTTATAATTTCGGTATTTGCTTTTTCAGCAATAAAATCTAATTAATTAATTAATTTTGAATCGTTTTCCGCAATAGTGATCCGAAATATCACCATTCATTGCACGTGTCACATGGTTCTGCATCACGGGCATAAGAGTTTGAGAAATGTCGACGTTTGACAATTGAAAATTGACATGCATACTAAGTCTCCGAGATTCCCTTAAAGCCATATTATTCTTGGACAAGTACAGAGTAATATTCAATAATTTATAGAGAACATTTTGCCAATGTAATCTATATTTTTATTATTTTTTTATTTCTGCTAATCTATGGCTTCTCTTGTTTTAGTTTAATTTCGGTTTCCACCCACTGCTGATAACTTATAGTATGGGAGGTAGAATTATCATGAATTCTTAATATTTCGGATAAAAATGTTCAATTATTGAATCCATTGCAAAATAATTTGGGGTTCAATATATTTTCAAAAAGCCGACGGCAAAAACAGAGTATGGAATTTTTAGGCACGGAGTAAACCCATTGGCGGCGAAAATTTCTACGATTTGAAAGTTTTATATTTTTAATAGTTTCGGAAATTTCGAACTTTCCCATGTATAGGGTATTTTTAATTTTAATTTAGATCGTACTAATTTTAATTAAATAATCTACGGTGGTGCTATTTCAAAGAAGTACCCAGGTACCACAATCATATTAATTCAGTGTTTCTCGTGTTTTATCTTCGAAATTTCCATGGTTAATCTCTTGAACATAAACTCCCGAAGCATCATTTCCTATGATTTCTTGATCTCAATTTGAAATAGCTCATTGTTTTCTTCAAGAAGAAGAACTTCTATTAGTTCATCTGGTTGAACTTCAATTGTGACGTTTGTGTCGAGACTTGCAGTAGCAGATAGTTTTTCTAGCCCTTTAGTACCTTCGTCTTCTTGCTTTTTGCAAAACAAATTTCTCAATGTTTATAACCTATTTACATTGTTCCAATTTTTGCTCATTTTTAGTATTGTGTTTTCTGTATTCGTGGCCAGACGACTTTCTTTTAACATATGAATTCTTGTCCGACATTATAACTTATTTCGATGCGCATTACAGGCCATTTACCTGCATGGAAAAAATATATAAAAAATAAAAAAAGGTACTTAAAATGTACCCATTAACAGACCCAATAATTTTTTCTACAGAGATCTACTTTTTCTGCATGTAGGTCGCAAACCGTGTAAAATTTCGTATAAACCGGACGGACGCTGAAAAAAAAGATGGACGGACCAACATATAGAAAAGCCATCGTTACTGAAAATTACAAATACGTTTCGCTATTTAAGTATTTTTCATAAGCTCATAAGCGGTATTGGTAAAATAATAAATACTATGGCAAAAATAATAAAAAATCAAAATAACCGTTTTTAAAGTTCTTGCATAAGACATAGTGGTATAAAGCATCAACTATAAACAAATTCAATATTCATCTGCAGATAATTACTGTGAAAAAAAATTGGGTTTCGAATTTTCGATTTGACATAATACGTAAACACGTATTTGAGAATAATCAGATGACGCACTGACTCACTGAATGTACCCAGTGGGCACAAAAGCCCTAAACTTGTCCTATATACGTGTTTCGGCGGACGTCTTTTAAGCATGTCCTGAGGACATGCTTTTCGTGATTTTTCCTGAAGTGCAGAAATTATTTTTACAATTTTATACCACTGTTTCGTCGATTTATGATTTGAATTAGTCCTGGTCAAGGTGCACGTCTTTTTAAACCAACCTCGCCCCGCTAACCGAAGGTAATTTCAATTATTTTCTATTGGCTTTTAAACTGCAAGTGTATTTTTTTCTATTGTTTAACAATTGTTTCAAAGTTTTTCTTTTGTACTTGCTTTTTGATTCTATTGACACTTTTATTTATTTTCGAATTAAAGGTTTCATCCCCTTATAAACGGTTGACCAACAGATGTTTTCTTTTCTTCTTTATTAATAAATTATCTAGTCCTTATAATCACTTTCGAACAATGTTCAATCATGATAACAAATTTTGGAGTTCTGAACAAGTTCTCATAAGATTATTCTATTTGTCAAAAAGATAGAACAATCTGAAGTCCACGAACTGAAAATAAGTATGACGTCAACCCTGTTTTTCAACATTTACAGCTTCACATTTTTCTAAATAATATTTTAGTGACTGTCGTTGAATAGATTATTTGTGCAGAGTAAAATTGTCGTTGCAATGGAGTTAGTCTAGCGCATTAGCGGTTTTTTTCGCTGTGTCCTACTAACTTTGGTAGAGGGGTCAAAATTTAATGAAAGTATGGTAATTTCCTCTAAAAAACAATATAATTTGTCGCCGAGAGATTCTTCGACTGGACGTGTAGAACCTGCCTGATGTGAAATGGATTCAATGAAGGATTAATCAATTATTTATAATATCTCTTTTGTCTCTGAGAAATTAACCCTATCTTAGTGTCGAGCGCGGAAAGTAACCCTGTGGCTGTGGTAGGAAATCAGGAAGACTCGTAAACCACGTGCTAATTCACGGAAGCGGTAAAATCCTTGAGGTCAGTGAGAGCTGATGAGCCGTTGCACAAGCTGACAACGACAGGTAAATGGATCCTCGCTGGCCGCCTACGCAATAAGCGGACTTTAACAGCGTTTATGAACAAAATCTCCTAATCTATTGTAAAGTATAAAATTCATGAAAATAATTACAAAAATAGAAACCTAAGATATACAACATCTTTTATTCATTCTGAGTTGGAGATTTTAAATTCTAGGGATAGGTATACCTCACCTGCAGTATTCTTCAAACCAGCTGACCCAATTCCTTTCTTCATTTCAGTTATCTCTGATTTTTCTTTTCTTTTCTTATTTCACTTTTTAACTTTTCTTCTTTTCGATATTCGATTTGCCGTTCTTCTACATTCGGTTTTACCACTGAGCTGAGCATGAAATAATAGGTGATTTTCTGATTTCTTCCAGTAATGTCCCAGTCGGAAATGTACATTTGGCTAATTTAACCAAATAAAATTCATTTTTGTTATTAATTATAAATTAGTGTCAAAAATAGTTTTTATACTTGTAGAAAATCGTATAAAGACTTGATGTTTTCAAGACTACTGGACATTATTTTAGTTTTACTCGACTAATGAGACATCTCTTGACAAAATGCGGGATCGATAATATATTTGACCGACATTCATATAGGCAAGAATAGATTTCTAAAATACTGAGGAATTCAAAATTAGATAATATTCCCGTAAATATTCTATGCATGTACACTTATTACTTTGAATTCAAGTGAATTCATACGTCAGTGAACTTAAGCGTAAACTCAAGTGAGTTTTGCGGAATTCCAGTACATTTAATTTAATACATAGAATTCTACTGACTTATTTTTCCTGAATGTGATCGCGTTTTAGTTATTTTCACTGAATCCAACAAAGACTTGTTTCGAAAATTAATTAATAATATTTTGATTTAATAATTTAATTAACAATATTAAATAATATTCATTGAGCTCAAGCGAATTTTCTGCAATGTCACGTTCCTTGAATTCCTTTGGGTTTTCCGGATTTAGGAAAATTACCTTGAATTTAATGAAACTGTTTGAAGTTAACTGCATTTCACTGATTTCAAGGAAGTTTAAACAGTTTTACTCAATTCGATTCAAAATTATTTGTTTCTAAATGCCACTGAATTCAAGTTAATTTTTTCTGAATTTCAGAGATTAAAATTACATTCTACTTGAAATCAACTGAATTATACTTAATTTCCCTGAACTTACGCTATTACATTTGATTTTCCAGAACTATAATGAATTAAATTTACTATCCCTGAATCTCACTGATTTCCACTAGATTCAAATTAACTCTGCATTACATTGAATCGTGCTGAATTTTACATAATATGAGTGAAATTCCCCGAATTACCCGAATTCCATTAAATTCAAGTTATTTTTCATAAATTAGAATAAACGGAATATTTCGTAATTTTAATGCATTGGGCGAAAATTATGGACATTGGTGAAAATTTATTAAGTTCTGGATTTTCTTTTAAATCTTGAAAAACCATTTTCAATTATTCCAAATAATTCTGACGTAGTAAGTTAAAGTGAATTCAATGCAATTGTACTCAATTCATATAAGTTTTTCTGAATTTCGCGAGAAAAATTAATGGAATGATCGAAAACCTTGTATTCTTTCAATATGAACGCCCTAATAGTTTGCCAAACAATAATAAAATCCTAGTTCATTTTAAAGTTATAATATCGTTAAGTTCCCTATGAATTCTGACTCTGAAAGTGTAAACCTCGATCCGATGATAACTTTGGATCTTGTTAAGTTATTCCATCTGATTTCAGCTTCGTAGTCATGTAGGGCTTAGTGGTGAAAAATATCCCAGGATCGATTACTTTTTTCTCTAATATTGTCGAATTTTTGCAACCTTCCAAAAAGTGTAAATTTCTGCACACAATCTTTATGAATGTTAGAAAAATTTGTATCTTTTGTATCCTTAAAAACTATATTTTTAAGCATTTTTATTAGAAATATAGAATGTTCTTCTTTCAAGAATCGAGATTAAAATAAGATATTAATAAAAAATAATACAATTTCTACATAAAAATGTCTTTATTTCGATAAAATTTTGGCCTAAATTAAATGTTCTAAATATTCTTAAATCTTTAGTTTTTAACTATAGATATACAATTTATTCTAAAGCTTAAATCGATAATTAATTTCTAAACAACTTCTTTTTAAAATCTTAATTTTCTTATCTTATTATTCTGTAGGTATGTCGCACACCGTAATGCATATTTATTGGTATAGGAAGAGAATGTTTAACGAAGGATGCACTTTGAACTGCCGACGTTGCACGTCGCTTATATCATAATGTCGTCTTGTGCACATATATAGTTATATTAGGATAAGCACTGCAGCATCATTTCCGGTGCTGATCATCTTTATTGATCTTTTCAGATGTCTCGTCCACTTCACTGAATACGGATTTCAGTTCATTCTCAAATCGTAGCTGATACACTCAGTTCCATCACTGTTTATCTATTGCATTAATAATCAGTTATTGAAACATCTTCTTCATAACTCGATCCTCAAATTGTAATAAATCTACTAATACACATTTAATATATAAAAAAATATAAAAAATAGATCATACGTGAGTAGACTGGGGATCCGATTTAAGTCCCTTCCACTTAAGTCGTTTTCACAAATGTTGCCACCGCAGTTTCGGGCTGAGAGTTGAGTCCCTCGAGGTCGAGAAGTGGTTGCTCAACTATGTCCAAACACCAGCAGCGTGTGGACAAAGGAGAAGTGCGCGGGTACTCACGCGCGAATATTGCGTAATATTAGGAAATCGTTCATACACCACTGACTGTTTACGTTCTGACCGAAGGAATTTTGTGTTCTGTCTAAGACAAGGCCATTTAGCAGCATGCCCAAAACTGAACTTGAATGGAATTTCCAGTTTACTAAATCTGAGTTTCAACCGAAGAGTGTGAAACTTGCAGCATGAGAAGAAGGCAAATATCGCAATAAGAGGAGTAGTAATTGCCCGTGCGCACTTGTATCATACTGTTTTTTGTAACAACTGTCCAAGAGAATTATTTTGCGACTTTTTACATTTTTTTGTCAAATTTCCGATGTTTTATGGTGATTTTAAGCCAAATTTATATATATTGTTTAAAAAGAATTTTAAAGAATATTTTTTTTCTGGTGTGCAAAGTTACTCATTTTTATGCCTGTTTGAGGTTCCATTGCATCGATTCGCAAAATGTATGTTTTTCAAAGTGCGCATGGGTTAGTATCATTCTTGCACAGTCTGCTGCATTGAAGTACTTTGTACCTTATTTCACAACATTTCAACCTTACTTTTGAGGTAAGAGATGCAAAAACACTTTTAAATTATACGTTATTTGATATTTAAAGTTTATGGAGTTTAGTTCGCATAACTGGCGTTCAAAAATAAGAAATTTTGAAACAAAATAATCAAATTTGGTCCTAAATTTTGAGTGAATGATACATTGAAAATTGAAAACTTTCATGCTTCAGGTATTTAAAATTATTTCAATTTCGTTTTGAAAGGGTATAGCCGGTTAAGCAAGTGAAAAATGGCCTTGAAGGGAATCAAACGTTGGATCAGCTGTTTGAAAGCATACGATCAAAAAATAAATAAAAACGAAAATGGACTTGCTAATTGTAGTTTTCAATTGTTTGAAGAATTTTTATCCAACTTCAGTTAAATAATATCTCAGGGATTAAAAATATTATAGAATGATATCCAAAGAGTTGATCACTTTTAAGTCGTATTAATTGTTCACTTTTCCTTTAACTAATACATTTTTCTAAAAATATTTGAGTAAATTACATATATCAAAACACAATACAGAAAAGTATCAACATTTTAGACGATTTTCTTTAGAAATTATAAATAAAAAACTGCGAAAAACTACAAATATAGAATGAAAAATTGTTGAATAATAATACCAACAATTTCTAAATATTTAAGATTTACATGTATCACTTATATTCAGTTAAAAAATGTAAAAACCAGTAGTAGAGTTCAATATTTTAGCTTTAGAGATTTCAAAAATCACTCTTAAGTCTGTTCCACAAGATGTTTGCCCAGTTGCGCTGATTTGCTATTTTAGAATTACACTCGAAAATAATTACTAATACTATTTCTCATTGGGGCTAAAATGGTTAATTTCATACTTACGAGAAATGTAGTATATGTAATTAAAACTCGATTTGTCAACCTTGATTTTTAACATGCAGAAATAAATATCACTATTTTTTCGAAATATTTTTTATAAAATTTCCGAATTTTCAGGACGACTAGCCAAACTCATAAAGGATATTTGTCTATACCCATCCTGAATTTCGAAACGACGAGACTCTTCGATTTAAAAATATTCTCACGCGACATTTACCAACGTGTAAAATTCATATCCGTTGCAAATATACATTTCTTGATCTCTCATTTGCATATTTTCATACTCTCTTGGGTAACCTTTAATTTAAAAAATAATGGTTCAGACGTTTGAAATTTTTGTTTGTTTTTAAAAATCTTATTTTCTAATATGATCTGCCTTTAAAAAATCACTCTACATAATTCAAAAAGAATAATACTGAAAATGTAATCATTGCGTAATATGAAACTCTTAAATGTATAAGTGATAATAAAACTATAGTATTCCTAATATTGAACAAAGTTTTTCTCATATAAACAGATATAATATTTTTTAACTTCGTAAATTGGTACTGTTAGGTCATGAAACTTTAAAAAACGGGATGATCGGTACATTTCGCGAATCAAAGACTCGAAAAGCAGAGCCGAATGAACGCTAGAGCAATAACCAGGAGTTGAGATGACACCCAAAAAACGCGACGAAAGAGTTCACGGATTCCGTTCTCTCTTTCGTCGCGTTTTCTGCGTGATATCCCCACTTTTGGCTACTACTCGAGCGCTCGTACCATTCTGCTTTTCTAGCCTTCAATCATACTAGATATCGTATCGATGTATTTCGAATATCAAAAAAGTTTTTCTCATATAATTAATGTGAATTTTTTAAATTTCTAAATTAAGAAAAAAGAATACTTACAAATATCATAGGCATAGCTGTTTTACTTTTCGAAATATTATAAACAGAAAAAAGTTACACACATACACACGGGCATTCAAAACAAAATTGTATTTTCAAGCTCCTGGGGTCGAATTATATCGAAATATTTCAAGAAGTAGACCTTACAATTTAGATCCTTACGAATCACCATCTATAAGGAATAAAAACTGATAACCCTGAAGATAAATGCTCATCATAGTTTTGCTATGCAAAAATATGAAAATTTAACCATTTTGACTCAAAGTGACCCTGTGAACACGCCTAGCGTGGTGATTATTAGTTCCGCCGACTTAATTTTTTGCATGGAGACGACTCTCACTAGTCTAATGCAAGGTAAAATACTGAGGACCATGATTTAAATGCTTTTTTTTGCGTTGCTGTACAAAAACGTGAAAATGTAGCCCTGTTTATCCAAAATGACCTTGTGAACACTCCTGAAGCAGAAACTATAAGGCATAACATCTTTAGTTTTTGCTATGAGATGTATTTTAAATGTGTAATGCAAGAAAAATACTTAGGAACCTTATACAAATACTCATCATAGCGTTGCAAAGCAAAAAATGATAATTTAGGACTTTCAACCCAAAAATGACAAAAATTTACTCAAAATTACCTAAAAAACTGCAAGCGGAATCAAAAATTTTTCAAAAAAGAAAAAAAATTCGTTTGTAAAATCCTAGTATCAACATTAAAAAAATATTCACAAAGTTAACTCAAACCCAACATAAAGAATTGGAAATTTTTAACAACAAAAAAGCGAAAAAATCTTAACTACTTCTGTTCATACGAAACTTTTAAGAGTGAGAGAGCTTGCCGTCCGCTTCATGGGCTGATTTTTCAAGTGTGCATTGTGCACAACAAAGCTGGAGAAATGAGAAAAAGTTTCGAGAACTAATTCATTTCATAGAAAATTTATCAAAGGAAAAGTGAAACAAAGTTAGTTAATGGGAATTCTCATCACAAGTGGAGAGTACAACAACCACAACGATTGGAAGTGCGACTAGGATGGATAATCACTGACCACCCATTCGCAACTATACCATGTAATGATTCGAATCGATAATCTGCCACCAGTTGGCTTGAAAAATCAAAGAAAAATTCAAAAGAATTTTTTTTCAGATACAAATTCACCATACAAATTATATTTATAAATTAGTTTATGTCATTGATTATATGTCAAAATAGAAACAGAAAATGATCCTTATAGCTAGTGACGTTTTATGCACTGTTGTAAAGCACTTTTTAATTGTAAATACGTGAATTGGAAGCAAATTGAGAAAAAATGAATTTTGTAGCCATTAGAATTAATTTATTTTGTCTAAGAAACAAGAAAATATGATACATAAATTAAAAAGTTCTTCTTATGTCCTCGCTTCAATAGAAATGTCCAGATCACGTGTTGCTCAAGTGACTGGAGTGAAACCTTAATCGAACATTATATATTGTTCTGAATTAAACAAAGGAATCTTAAAAGGGTATATCGTTAAAGGCTTTACTGAGCAAAAATGCTATTGAATAAATAAGCGGCATTATACTCTCGATCGCTCAAAAGAGTCATGCTTAATAGAATAGGCTTAATAGAAATAAATAGGCTAATAAATAAATAAATAATAAATAGGCTTAAATAGAAATTAACTGTAACAATAATTGAGGGGTAAGCGACAAGACGTCATTCATTGACTTGAGTTAATTTCTTAATATTTAAGGATATATTTTAGCTTAAAATCCATTGATCAAAGAAGTTTTATAATGGACTATTATAATCAGCTAGGCTGTCGAATAAATGAAATGCAAAAGCCTTCTTAATTTAATATTACCTTGAAGTTATTAACTAAATGAAAATGGATCTATTCATTTTTGATTCAGTAAATATATATGGTACTTCACTGATTATTCATTTTATAATGATATCAATTTATTATTTCTTGTTGAAATATGAAATCAGAAGATAATTATGCAAATGTTGCTATATTTTTAATTAGAAAAATAAATTGTTAATGTTTGTAACATTATGCATCATAATAGAAATATTTAAAAGAATTTATAAGTTTTAAACAGTGTTTACGTATTTATTAAGTTTGATTTATTTACATAATGAATCGATAGTCGAAATTTTAAATAATTTTTTTTTAATTTATGAATAGACATTGAACCCTAGAATAAAAAAGTTTTAATTGTCAATCATTATCTCAATTTCTCAGAAAATGGATTTATCATGTTCTTTACGCTTACTCCTAAATTAATCAGATCGGTTTAACAGTGATGCAATGAATTCTATAGAAAAAATATTTGAATCAAAAAAATTTGCGAACCATCGCAATTTTTAAATTGCAAAGCTTCTCATGATATTTTGATTCATTTCATGGAATCGAATTTGGTACACACTAAATAATAAGAATTAATGAAAACAGTGAACAAGTGTCCAAGCAGGGCAAAAGGCCAAGAAGTGAACAATGCAGATGTCATCACATGATTCACAGTCTCTGATTCGCTGCACAGTTTGTAGAGCTTACAAGCATCTTCCTCCAATTCTGATAAGAGGAAATCTGAATGGCCCTCCAAGAACAAAACTAAAGTCTCCTTTTGCGCCCTTAAGAAATAATGACTCTGAAGTGTATTTTTTCACACAGACACACTAGTCTATCTGTGTCTCCCATGATCGAACAAGTTTCAAAGAGAACGAGCATGGATTCATAAAAAAATTTCAAATGATGCAAAGAACGCTCCCAGTGAAAATAATATTGAGACAATTTTTTTTCTCTATTTATTTATATATTCTTTATTGTCCTTTATACTTCATGTACTATTATTACATGCGAGAAGCCTCAAATTAAAAGATTTAAACAGTACAGTCAGATTATGAAAAAGAGCTACGAAATATGAAATTTGCTTTTGGAAATATTCGTATTCATTTTGAAAATAGATCAATAAAATAATTAATTCTAATCGGTTGAGATCTTGCAATCCGACACCGTGGTCAAACGTTAGGGGGTAGATACCTTTAGAATTTCCAAAAAATCGATTTCTTTCTTTTATATTTTGAATGTATAATATGTTAAAAATATACTGTAGAAAGGAAAAAGGAAAATATTAAATATTTATGGAGATATTGTCAAAAATGTCAGAGTCCCCATACCGTCACTAATCAGGTATTCGGAGCGCTTGGGTCGGAGCAATGTTTCTTTCACAATAGGTTTGTATACATATATTTTTTTTCCCAAAAATTCTGTGAAGGCTGATTACTACGTTACTGCGTTACTACGTTTACTACGTTTATTATTTGGACCCGGAATCGCCGATTGATCCGCAAGTCACTGAAACTAATAGTTATACCGTAACGAATCTTTAAAAGTGATTATCTCGAAATTGTCTTTTCAAAAACTGCTCGTGTTTTAACTTAAAAAGTTATTTGCGAATAAGCTTGAAATTTGCAGGAGTTTCTCTTTATGGTACTATCGGAAGGATATACCTAAAATTTTTAAGATATCGTGTTATTAAATAATTTGTTTATTATTTTATAAGTTTATCCTTCCCTTTAACACACAAGTAATCAAACAAAAAAACCTTTTTTATATCAGATAAATGGAGAAATTTTGACAGCTGCAGCAGTTTTCGATGCCTCGGAGCAGACGCTTGAAGAAGTATTCTGCAGGGTCGCTATTTTGTAAAAAAAAATTAAAAAATCACATGTTTTTTTACACTTTAACAATGTAAGAAAAAGATCTTAAAATTAATGAATGATCTAGTTATTTTATCAACAAAAAAATCATTAAAATTGATTGATTTCACCCTTTCTAAAGGTATCTCCCCCCTTAAATTCTAAATATTTTATGTTAGTTGCTTTCGTAGTTGCAAAAAACATTAAAGATGATATTAGCTCATTTTTATGATAAATTTAATGTTTTTGTGTAATTAGATAGAAAAAATGTGTCCATACATTTTTTATATATTTATGATTCAATTCTTCTTATAATTAAGACTTTTAATGCACCTTGACTTGTCAATATTTCTGAAACGAATTTATTAGTATCATATGCATTTTTGTATATTTATTTAGTCTTCTGTTAGTTATCTTCGAATAAAAAATAATAAGAATAATTGATATGATGCCACTAAATTCGTATCGAAAGTGCCTACAAGTCTAGGTATACTAAAATTTTGTATGTTTAGAAGAAAAATTCAATTGCCGTAATATGGGGCTAAGCAGTACGTATAGGGAGGACCGGCTCATCTGCAACTTTATGTTTTATAATTACTTTTTCTCTAAATAACTAATTTTAAGAATATATATTATTTTCTTTTTGAAAAATGTTCAATTTTTCTCTAAATTTTGTTTAGTACAATTGCGTCAGTTACAATATATAAAAAGAGCATTGGTATAAGATTCTCAGTTTTTCGAATTTGGTTAGGTTGTGCAAAAGCACTCGTGAGAAACTAGACTTGTCAACATTTTGTGAAAATGTGTGTAATGCATCATATTTTCTAGCACCCGAGCAATATGAATGCAAATTTTCACATGAATACAATATATTTTTTGTCCTACAGAATGATTTTTCTCAGAATTTTCGTTTTTGTGGAGGAAAGTGGCTTTTAGTATTTTATTATAAACCAATGGAAAAATTGTTTTCCATTACAATCACTTCATTTCAGAGATCAAAAGTACCTTTCACAACATTCAAAATGCAGAAAATATATCAAATGGTAAGATTTATTTTAATATGGCTTAGTTACTTATTCATGAGATTAAGAATAAATTTGGTTTTGTTTAAAATGATAATAAGGAGATTATTTAATGTTTCCATCAGTTTTATTAACTTTATTTGCCTAAAAAACGTTTTTAAACTGATAATTAATTACTTTTTTTGTCCATTTTTAAATTAAATATGAAGTAGAGATCACATATTTGAAGCATGTAAACCTACTATGTATTCCTCCTTGCACTTTATTCTTATAAACAGAAAAGAACGAGCAGCTCAGCCCCATTTAACGGTATGTAAAAAACTTCTCAAAGAACGATTTTCTATTAAGTCACACTACTCAATTAAAACTATAAAAATAGAGATAATATTTCCCTAGACATATTTATATGAGATTGAAAGCAACGAAGATATCTATTTTTACTTGATAAAGGAGTCCAATATTTCATCTGATTGAACTAAATCTTCTTCGGACTTTCCTTTTTGTTCAAAAAGGCACAAGAATTTTTAAAAGCACAATGCAGTTTTTAAACTTGGCGATTTTTGTAGTAACCGAAAACACCCAAATTCTTAAGCGACCGCTTCATATTTGCAAACTGTACTATCGTTATATTGGAACACTTGAGGAAAGCGAAAAAAGAGAAGAATTGGAAAAATGTGACATAACGGTTCAGGAACAAAGTGTTAGGTACCAATTGGAATGGTGCTAGGGGTGACGCTGTTTGTTCGTGTGTCTTATTGGGGGATGAGGGGTTGCAAAGCAATGCTCTCAGTCACTGTGACCTGGTTACCTAGCCTATATCTGTGC
>NC_046658.1:66684747-66686470 GCF_010883055.1 Belonocnema kinseyi | reverse complement strand
CCCCCCCCCCCCCTCATCCAGGCAGCCAGCAGCCCCTCGAGTCGAGCTATCCAGCCATTCCCTTCAAGTTTTCCGCATGCAGCCTACAATACAGCTGCAAAAGCGATTATCAATGCCACCTCCTTCTTTCCACCCCCCTCCCCAACATTTCAACCCTTCTCGCATTCGCATTCCGCTCACAAAACCCCCTTTTTATCTCGTTTCACCCATTCAATCCTCTAGATTCCTCGATCCACCACCTCACTCTCTCTCTCTTTCTCGCTGTACCTTGTGTAAACTCGAGATATTTACATGATAGGACTTTATTACTGTTACATTATTTAGTTGGGTGGGTTAGAAGTAGAAATTTTTTTTAGATCGAACTGAAAATATATACGGAAATTGCACTTTAGGGTAAGAGATGTTTTATAAACTATGCTTCTAATTTTGGGCTATTTTCGTCCCCACTTAAATCTCCGAAAAGTAACATGGCTAACAAAATTTCTTTTTCAATCCAGAAGATTAGTTTTTAAACAAAAAAGATGACTTTTCTAGTAACAAAGGTGAATTTTCATTTCAAGAGGACCAATTTTTTTTAAATATTGAATTTTCGACCAAAAAAAACACGACTATCATAATGATACATTTTCAAACTACAAAGATGCATTTGTACTAAACGATCGGATTCTGAAATAAAAATGATTAGACTTCAACCAAAATAATTTAAATTTTCAAGCTAAGAACATGATCTTTGGCTGCCAATTTTGGCAGCCAAAGATCGGCTAAAGTTATTGGGCCAATATCGGCATTTTAATCGGCCCAGTGTTGAGCCAGTGCTGGAGGCCTATATTGGCTATTTATATTTTCCGATCCTCCACCAATGCTTCGCCCAGTATCGGCACTTTATTGCGCCAAGTATGACTTTTAGTACAGGGAACCATGTTTCACGAGGATCAGCCAAAGTCTGACCCAGTGATGGCACATTACTGGGCCAAGTGTCACTTTTATCACGGTAATACATGTTTTATTTAAATCGGCCCAATTTTGAGCCAGTACTGACAGGCTATATTGGCTTTTTATATTTGCTGATACTCCGCCGATGCTTGACCCAGTATCAGCACTTTATTGCGCCAAGTCTCACTTTTAGTACGGGGAACCATGTTTCACGAGGACCAGCCAAAGTCTGGCCCAGTGACGGCACATTACTGGGCTAAATGTCACTTTTACCACGGCAAACCATGTTTTATTTAAATCGGCCCAATGTTGAGCCAGTGCTGGCAGCCTATACTGCCTATTTATATTTGTCGATTCTCCACCAATGCTTGACCCAGAATCGGTACATTGTTTCGCCAAGTCTCAATTTTAGCACCTAATAAATAAATCTCACATGAAAGATAAAAAAAATTTATTGAAAAATTGTCAAAGTTCAGGATGAAATTTGTTAAGTTCTGTCATTAAAAATTTTTAATGTTTATAAAAAATTACATTTCCTGTCATTGCAAAAAGTTGTAAAGCAGGCTACAATGGAAAAAAATGAAGCATTACGCGAAGAAAAATTGTAATCGATTAAAATTATTTATTTAAAAATGATTGTATTGATATTCCTGTTAACATTTCGTCGCATAATAATAAATAATTAGGTTAGCACGTCTGACTGCTAGGCAATAGATTTAGGTATATAGATGTAGGTTCGATACCGCGTAGCGTTAGAAATTTTGTTTGTAATATAATGTTCAAAATGAAA
>NC_046658.1:66681260-66684647 GCF_010883055.1 Belonocnema kinseyi | reverse complement strand
TAAACAGGGCCATTAATATTTATATTCAAAGTACTCGTAATCAATTAATATTTATTTTTTAAATATGTTTTTTGTCATATCCTTAGACCGTAGCCAGTGTTGGGCCGACAATGGCAGCCAAGCCCGGGCTGCCAAGTCAAGGCCATAGTTATCAATCCGGCAATGGTGCGACGATGGCAGCCAGGTTTGGTTCAATACTGGTACCAAGTGTTGGGCCGACTCTGGCAGCCAAACCTTGGCTGCCAAGTGCAGGCCATAG
This sequence comes from Belonocnema kinseyi, assembly GCF_010883055.1. Lineage (NCBI taxonomy): Eukaryota > Metazoa > Arthropoda > Insecta > Hymenoptera > Cynipidae > Belonocnema > Belonocnema kinseyi. The sequence continues at coordinate 66,684,388 of NC_046658.1, read as the reverse complement.
TTATCATTCCGTCATTGGCGCGATAATGGCAGCTGAGCTTCGGCAATATTTTTGCCGACTATGGACCAATGTTTAGCCGTACGTGACTTTGCACTTGGGTCAGTTGAATTAAACGAAAAAAACGAATTATTAACAAAATAGTCGAATTCTTATTCAACAAGTTAAATAATAGACCAAGCAGTAAACTGTTTAACTATTAAAGATATGCTTTAAACTAAAAATGGAATCATTCAATTTTCAGTTAAAAAATTAAATTTTTCAGCAATAAGAAACGAATTTTCAACTAGTGGAATTGAAGGAAGAAAACAAAGAAAATTGAAACTTTAACCAAATTAATGAATTTATCATTATAATTATATTTACATTATTAAAAAAAGTATTTATGAACTAGTTAAATTTACACAAAAAGATAAATTTGTTGAACAAATTATTGAGTTCTCAATCAAAAGGACGATTTTAACCAAAGAGTTAAGTTTATAATCAAAAAGGCGATTTTCCATCGAAAAGATTAATACCCAAGTGCGAAGTCACATACGGCCCAACATTGGCCCATAGTCGGCAAAAATATTGCCGAAGCTTGGCTGCCATTATCGCGCCAGTGACGGAATGATAACTATAGCCTGCACTTGGCAGCCAAGGTTTGGCTGCCATTGTCGGCCCAACACTAGGTACCAGTATTGGACCAAACCTGGCTGCCATCGTCGTGCCATTGCCGGATTGATAACTATGGCCTTGATTTGGCAGCCAGGGCTTGGCTGCCCTGGTCGGCCCAACACTGGCTACGGTCTAAGGATATGACAAAAATGATATTTAAAAAATAAATATTAATTTATTGCGAGTACTTTGAGTATGAATATTAATGGTCCTTTTTTAGACTGAATTTTACAATTTTATATTTTGAACATTATATTACAAATAAAATTTCTAGCGCTACGGGGTATCGAACCTACATCTATATACCTAAATCTATCGCCTAGCAGTCGGGTATGCTAACCACTCCGCTAAACTTTTCCGCTTTCTTTTTCTAATTATTTATTATTATGTTACGTTGTGTAAATGTAAAATACACGAAATGTTAACAGGAATATCAATACATTAATTTTTAAATAAATAATTTAAATCAATTACAATTTTTCTTCGCGTAATATTTCATTTTTTTCCGTTGTAGCCTGCTTTACAACTTTTTTCAATGACAGGAAATGTAATTTGTATGAGCATTAACAATTTTTAATGACAGAACTTAACAAATTTCATCGTGAACTTTGACAATTTTTCAATAAATTTTTTTTCTCTTTCGCGTAAGATTTGTTTATTAAGTGCTAAAACTAAGACTTGGTGAAACAAAGTGCTGATTCTGGGTCAAGCATCGATGGAGAATCGGCAAATATAAATAGCCAATATAGGCTGCCAGCACTGGCTCAACATTGGGCCGATTTAAAAAGAACATTGTTTGCCGTGGTAAAAGTGACGCGTGACCCAGTAATGTGCCGTCACTGGAGCAGACTTTGGCTGATCCTCGTGAAACATGGTTCCCCGTACTAAAATTGAGACTTGGCGAAACAATGTACCGATTCTGGGTCAAGCATTGGTGGAGAATCGACAAATATAAATAGGCAGTATAGGCTGCCAGCACTGGCTCAACATTGGGCCGATTTAAATAAAACATGGTTTGCCGTGGTAAAAGTGACATTTAGCCCAGTAATGTGCCGTCACTGGGCCAGACTTTGGCTGATCCTCGTGAAACATGGTTCCCCGTACTAAAAGTGAGACTTGGCGCAATAAAGTGCCGATACTGGGCCAAGCATCGGTGGAGGATCGGCAAATATAAATAGCCAATATAGGTTGCCAGCACTGGCTCAACACTGGGCCGATTAAAATGCCGATATTGGTCCAATATCTTTAGCCGACCTTTGGCTGCCAAAATTGGACCAACGCTGGGCCATGTATTCAGCTCCGGCAGTTCCTACTTGGGTAGACTACCTAAAAGACGATTTTTCAACAAAATACATTGATTTTTAACAAAATTGTTGAATTTCGAAGATAAAATTACACATTATCTATAAAATAGTTGAATTTCTGAACCAAAAATCTGATTATTCAAGAAAAGAGCTAATTTTATGCTAAACAGTTAAATTGTCCTAAACATAGCTTAATTTTCCAGATTTAATTTTTTAAAAAACAGCTGAATTTTCGAACCAAAAATATGAATTTTCAACTAAATTAATGATTTTCAACAAAATAGTTAACTTCTCAATAAAAAAAGAATAATTAGCAAACAAATCGTTACATTTTAACCAAATAGATGAATGTTCAACGAAAAAAATTAATTTTTAAGAAAGTATTCCAACTTTAAACTAAGTATGTACTTAAATTTTCGACAGAGAAATATGAATTTCTCAACAAAATAGTTTAAATTTAAAACAAAATAATTAAATTTTAAAACAAATAGAAGAATTGTTAAACAAAAGAGATGGATCCCGAACCAAAAATATATTTGTAGACTTTTCAACTAAAAATAGTTGAATTTTTTTTATTGGATTCTATTAAATTAGTTTGAATGTAAGCGAAAAAGCGAGAAAATTGGAATTTTCTTGAAAATAGAGGGGAAAAGAAGAAGTATTAAAAAAGGGGGAGATGAAGGAATAAAGGAAAGAGAGTGAAGTCTGAAATATGAAAGTGCTTTTCAAAGTTATCAGGTTATTTATTATTGAAATGTACGTTGGAGGGACATCTTTCGCAAAATTCTCTAACTTTTTTCAAATTTATTATCAGGAAACGTACTAAATGTTATCTAAGCTACAAACATTACTTCCAATGCCCTCCCCTCTTTTACGAACAGTAATTTTTGGCACGACCATCTGCCCGTCTAATTGATAACGGATTTTATGGATGACCCCTAAGAATCATTGCGATAATCTTATTGATTTTTTTAAGATCATAGGATTAAAATATTTTAAAAATATTTTAAATTCGCTTCTTCACGCGTAAAAACGTGAATAAATGAAGTCGGGATAAATAATATTTCAAAAGACACACGGATTTTAAATTTCAATAAATTTCATGATTTTTTTTAGTTTTCTTTAAAATGATTGGTTTTATAAAACAATTTACTCAACAGTTTCTTAAAA
>NC_046658.1:66678407-66681160 GCF_010883055.1 Belonocnema kinseyi | reverse complement strand
TAATTTTAAGATTTCATTCGAATAAAATGTGCTACTTTAGATACGCCTTATACTGTTGCAAACCGGTAACAATCTGGCTGCTTGGACAGACGCAGAATATTGTAGAATACATTTCATTTAATCACTGAAGTTAAACTAATTACTTTACGTATATTTAATTCGACTTTTGGTAAAGACCAAATAAAGAATGATTCTTCTCTTGCTATGTAAACAATATAAAAATGATCTATATAAAAGATTTTCAAAAAGGTATAAAAAGTTTGGAGAAATAATAAGGAGAAACGTGAGAGGTTGTTTGGTTGTATTTTTTGTTGTTACGTGACTGTCTCCAATGAGTCAATTGAACTGATTTAAAAAAATCTATTTTCCTCATTTAAAATATTTTTGTACAGTTCTGTTACACAAGTGGACTTTTTTTGAGTTTACGGTTTTCAACTGGATTGGAATGGAATAACATGAATTGGAGTGGATTGAAACGGACCGGATTTAATTGGATTTGATTAGATTCGAATAAAATGGAGAGAATTGGAATTAATTGAATTGGATTGGATTGTAATGAATTGAGTTGGATTAAATTGTAATGAGTTGGATTGAATTATAATTAATTGGATTGGAATTGAGTGAATTCGATTGGAATGGAGTGAGTTAGATTTGTTTTGGAGTGGATATAAATGAATGGGATTGGATAAGAGTAGATTGGAATGAATTGTATTGCTGTGGGTTGGAGTGAATGGGAGTGGATCGGAGTGGAGTATATTAAATTTGAATGGATTGGAATGTATTTTAGTTGATTGGAATAATTGGATTGGAATGAATTGGATTGCACTGGAATGTATTGAATTAGGTTAGAGTGGATTGGATTGCCTCTCGGGTGTTTATATTATAACTCCATGCTATCTATTTGAACTTATGATCGACTGGTGTGATAAAAACGCTGTGTGACACTCGGCCCCTGAGTAAAAACTTTGTCTGGACTAAATTGTAATACTCGGACAGAAACGTGCCACTTAGGTTTCTTATATTATAAATAACTATTACAGTCTTCTATTCTGGGTTTACAGATTCGCTACATTTCAACGATAACCTTATCGTCATTCAGCTTATTCCCCCTTAAATGAGAAAATTTTCTCAATTTGTTTAGTTTAACCATTCATAGACTCTATGTCAATTAGCTTTTCTTGTTTCTATTGTGTCCTTTGCTGACGCAAAAGAAAGAAAAAGAAGGAGACTGTTGAAGGGAAAAGGTGTCGAAAGGGAGGGTGTAAGTATGAAAGATGGGGGGGTAAGAGATTACAATGATACAAGTGCAGATAAGAAAGTATTCCAATAAATAGGGGGTCATTTCATCAGATATCCGCTCGATGCGATACGATAAAAGCAGCGAATAGTCTTCTCACCAAAGACGATAAAATTTTATTACTTGGCTTGTGTATTGCTTGCAAAATGACTTCGTTTACTCCAAGCCAGATAGTACATATCTATTGAAAGACGACTTATGATTTCCTCAAAAGCCTTCAAGCGCCTTCAAGGGCCAATCTTGTTCGCGCTGATTAATATTTCATACAAACTATGAAATCCGCTTCGATGTGCTCCTTATGAATCCTTAAGTTTTAACTGAGCAAAACATATCAACTTGCGCGGCAAGTTTGGAGAACTATTTAAAGATAAAAAATTAGATTATTAGAAAAATGGACGCTTTGATCGAAAACATGTCCTGTTATTGATTTTCGCCAAAACGGATTATAAATTCAATACAGATTTTTTGACACCAGTTTATCGTGCATATTTTTATTATATTTTTAGAATAATTGGCAGAATTAATTTTTTTCCTAAGGAATAAAATCAAGAAATAAAAATATATTTCGCGAAAATATGAATTGCAAAGTGAAAAGTTGCCTAAGCCATAAACCGAGGAAGTCGATTTATATCTGCTTAATGTTTAGAATGAAACATTGTAACTATTTTAAACAACATTGTGGGGTTGAATAAAATACCAGAGACTGTATTGTGTGGCAGAATTAAGCACGTTAATTCGTACCAGTGGTTCTACTAATTTTCTGAATCTAATTTTCTACCCAATTTACTTGTTAGCTAGTTATGTCAACACGTACTTTGAAGCTGCGTACTATTTCAAGAACAAATTACCTCCATCAACTTTAATACCTGATAATCAAATTGTAAGATCTTAGGATTAAGCCTTAAAGTGCATACTTCCCAGGAATCACGTAAAGTGCACACTGGGTGTCAAAGACCCCCGCGTGTTCAAAGCTGATTTGCTTAGCTGCTATTAAATATTTTGTCACAAAAAAATTATTAAATATTTTTTAATATGTCCTCTTTAAAGTAAATCTGGATTTATAAGAATTTATTAATTTTTTATTAGTTTAAAAAATTGTTGAACAAAATTTTTTTAAAGTAAAAAATTCATAAATAACGTAATTTTTAATATTTAGACCTGAAAATTTAGATTTATATTCTGAAGATACTATGTATTCATAAAAAATTTACAGCAAAATTGCTGCTTGCAAAAAAGATAATTATTTGCCAAATCGAAGAAAAAAATTTTATGGTCAAAAAGGGTAAGGGAATGATTAAGTTTTTTTACATTTATAATCAATTTATTTTATGAAGAAACATAGAAATAGTAAAAAATACATTGAAGTGCAAAAGAGGAGCACAAAAAATTATATATATATATATATATATATCATTTTTATGCATCAGGCGCGGATTCAGAGGTGGGCGATCGGGGC
>NC_046658.1:66675091-66678396 GCF_010883055.1 Belonocnema kinseyi | reverse complement strand
CCCAGCCCGAGCTTGCGAAATAATACGTATAAGGCGTTATGCTTGTTCGAATTGAAGACCTTTTTTTTAGTCCTTAGTATAAGGTTGGCGGCGCCCCCCCACCTGTAGGGTATCTGTGGATCCGCCGCTGATTAAAATCTTGCATAGCTTTCTGAATTACAAGTGACGGATTTTCGTCTGCTGGTCGTTTTCTATTAATAAGAAATTCATAATTAAAAAAAAAATGTTTGCTCCAAAATCTCTTTTTTGGTCACTATGTGCACTGTGGGTGTTTGTTAGTTAGTTAGTGGTAGATGGCGAAACTTACTCGATTTTGTTAGATTTGTACGTCTTCGGAGTTTTTTGGGTTTCCAACACGAGATTTTAAAATATTTAAAATATAATTTATTTCTTGACATTATGAATTCAGGATTATAAAAAAGCAAAAAGTTTTCAAATGTTTTTGGTTTTTAAATTCACTAGGTAATTTCTCTCGGAATAATATCCAAAAGATTTGAAATATTCCTAGGCCAACTTGTTCAAGTATCTAGAAAAATTATAACTACCATCTAAAACCGAAGTAAATCAACCTTGCATTTTTTAAACAAATTAATTTTATCTAAAATGTTATAATTTAAAAATATACTTCCTCATTGGCTAAATACAAATTTCTATACTGCCGTACAAACTAAAAAGACAGATTATTCCAATTTCACTCGAACTGAGAAAATTGAGAAAAACTGTTTGCCTAAAGAACTCTAATATTGAATAAAATTTTGAATTATTAAGAAACTCTATTTGGGTGAAAATAATGTGCTTTTTCATATCTTGCAATAAATTTTTTTTTACAATTTCTATTAGAAAATAGACTTGCGATATTTTACTAGTTGCGGAAAGTCAAAAATACAAGGCAAAAAGAATACAAAGTCACTTGCGGACGACGCCTTTGTATAAAAGCTTGAGTTCAGCCTTAAAATGAACAACAAAACATACGTAAGGGACACTGTGTATTCGGTGGCTGTTCCGAACTTACCCAAAGGATCGACGCTAATGTATAGCCGAATTTAGGAGGTATACTTATTTCCCATGGATTTCCAATCAGAGTCCGATCTAATCCACAACTCTAAAACATACGTAAGGGCAAGCGATTCTTTTCGTTTGTAACTTCGCATCGAACTTGGTCACTTTTACAACGCAAAAAAGACACAAAGTTCTTTAGCTTCTTTTTCATGTGTATGCTGATGACGTATTACATGCCTTGTACAACTTTGAGGATACGCAAAATGCTTTGCGTATCCTTTTCTTTTGTATTTTTTAACTTTTTCGACTAATGTATCTTATATCTTTTTAGTTTAGACGGCAGTATAGCATTTTTGTGACTCTACGTTATCACATGGCTTACCAATGGTAACCCAAAACTTCAGAGGGAAAATGTAAAAAACCCAAAATAAATATCATATTGGGTCAACATAACCCTATCCGACTTGAATTTACAAGAAATAGTCAATTTTCAAAAATAAAATATCTTGAACGAAAGGGGTACAAAATTATTTACTTCGAGATTGACATTTTTTGGGTTTTTCCCTCGTGATATTCCGAATATGCGAGAAAAATTTTGGCATTTAGATAAACATTTACCGAGGGCGAGAGGGTGAATATTTGAGGATTTTTGTAAATATCATGGAAAACTTAAGTTTTCCCTTTAAGAGCTTTAAGCTTAAGAAGTGGGATGTTTACTTTATATTGTTCACAAAGAATGCTGCGTAATGTTTAAGAATATGCAATGTTCTTAACGATTTTTAACTGTTTTAATAGTAATAAAAATTAAATTATACTTTCTAATCTCAAGCTTCATACCGAAAAAAGATCGAATATTTCTTTGTTAGGACCAAATAAAATTTCAAAAAAGAGTGTTTCTGTACGTCACCTGTTCCAAGTTTGTGTGGGCGCATCAGGAAGCGGCACACTTGAGAAATAATAGTTCTACATATTTTGCCTCATTTAAAGTAGAGAAAGTTCTTCATAGTAAGACTTATACTTATTATTTGATTATTGTACGAATATCACCAAAAAATTTTGTTTTTCAAATTGCTCTCAGTAACATTTATGTCTCTAGTACAATGTTTACGTTCATTTCTGCCTTTTATTAATTAAATTTTGGATTGATGAAATAAGTATAACAATCTACGAAAATTCTATTTTTTATATAAATCTTGGATATGAAATTGTTGTATGATAAAATTGCAGTAAATAGAAAAATAAGAATAAATTACATAATGGCCCGTAAATGATCTATTTTACTAAGATTATAATAAATAAATTATATACAATAATTGCCTGGACATTTCTTATTATCCACATTTATATTTTTAGAATCTTGTCTCCACATAACGTGCCTCTTCTACTTAAATTAACACGTTGATCGGAATCTTATAAGAAAGCGGAAAGAAAAATACTTTCATTTCTACCTTCTTTTAACTTAAGCATCAACCTTAAAATTATAATTTCTATAGTTTCAAAACCCTCGGTAAAAAATACATTTATGGGCAATTTTGATCAGTTTGATTCTCTCATTTTCTTTAATTCCAACATCTACATAAGATATTTCAAGAAATCCTATAATCAAGAAAAACATATTTAAACTTGAAATGGATTAGAAGTTCATAAATTGTATTTACAATTAAATTCAAGCAGTCTCTTGAGTGAATTTGTAAAAAGAAAATCAGGTCAGATGCTTTGAAGCAAATTTCTTTGCCCTGAAAGTTTTAGTTCAAGTCATATTTGCAAGCTGTTTATGTACCTAGCGTAACATAATAAGGAAAGTCAAACAAACTCATATTTAAAGAAACGAGCCAGCACTGTTGACCTCAACTGCAGAAAAGATTTCTGTCAACAAATTTCCATACGATAAAATTAATATCGAAATTTATATAAAATTTATTATAAAATGATCTAATCAAAAAATTTATCTTACGTTTTATAGTTGAAACTGAAAAAAAATATTTTAAAATTAGCATGATGTCAAATGATTAAGTAAGAGACAAAGAAGAATTATTAGATAAAAGTGAATAAAATAATTGTTAGTACATTATAAAAGAGCCAGTAGAAGCTAACCATTCTAAAAAGTGAAGCTTCGTTATTTTAGTGATACTTCTTTGTAAACACTTTTTTCTCAGCATTTTCGAGCAGCTCGTACAAATCTCATTTGTGTCATAACTGGTAGGAAGTAATTATCTTCATCTCAACTTTCCACCGTTTTCTTAGCCAGAATATAAGTTCCCCTTGCAAATTAGCATTATGTAATAAGAAATATATTTTCCTTTTAA
>NC_046658.1:66661538-66674991 GCF_010883055.1 Belonocnema kinseyi | reverse complement strand
ACACCAATTATTTGCAATTTTTCAATTAAAACATGAAATTATTATTGGTACAAAATCGTTTTATTTCATAGTATCTATTATCTGATATAATAGAAAAGGACAATATTTTTGATACTTGATCTTATATCTCAATTTCAGAATTATGATACTCACAATATTTTTGTACATAATATAGACATTCAGAGGATCAAGCTGTTTCTGAATAATAACCCGGTAATAAGCGCTGAATTCAGAAAAATTGAGAATTTACATTCCTATGAATACGCCATTTTTTCCTCGGTCTAAAAATCCCCCAACGGGAACAGAAAAAGTGCAAATCGTGTTCCTCTCAATCGACTTAGTAAAATTTAACGAAAGCTTTCATTTAATCTATTTTTCATTATCAAATGTTTTTATAACTTATAAATTCAAAAAAATATTCTAATTTTTATTTATTTATATTTTAATAATTTATTTAAGCGTCTGAAAAAATCCATCAAAGAAATCTATTGAAATGTATGAATGAAAATCATTTTAGCTCTAGAGAGGCGGACTTGGATTAATAAAAATTTAATTTTCAAAACTTATGTTCCACATGAAGTAATTAAAACAATTTATTAAACGTATTTTGTGAAATTATTGGAAGGAATTAAATAATCTCAAAAATTGAACAGTTTTGGGGTATAGAAGACATCTCTTTGAGGTTATCTGTCTGTATAATTACAAGGAATTAAATATATTGAAAACACGTTCTCTTTCGGGGAATAGGAACCGATGCGGCGGCCACTATGGAAATAGAAATAAATTAGTTTCTGAGATATCCTATGCTTATAATGACATTTTAGACAGATGGAAAAATCGCGCATTCGAAATAATAGAATAATCGTCACATTTACGCTGAAATCTGAAAATATTAATTTTTCTCTATTCAATACTTATAATCGGGAATACAAACATAACCTATTATTGTTCAAGTATTGTAAGTAATCTTTCATATAAAATAATTTTTTATTTTCAACAGAAATTTTGTTAAGATGGTAAATCTACACTTTAAACTTAATTTTTTTTGATATTACCTTTTTTTCGGCATAAAATATTAACATAACCGTAAAGTCCCTAGCGGACCTTTTTTACCGTCATAAAAAAAACTATTGCGATTATTCCGTGACCTTTTATAGGAAATTTTAACATAGAACTCGAATTTCAACAATTTAAAAGATGATTTTGCTTTTTTTTTCGAGTTTTTTAAATAGGAACCGAATGGGGACCCAATGGGGTCTTTAGGGTTGCTTTGTAGAGGCTCCATTCGGTTCCTTCGGTCCGCCAGGGAGGTGTAAAAAATAAATTTGCGCGAGGAAGTTGAGTTGTAAATGAATCTTGCAGGCAAAAAACCAATTTTTTCACGACTCATCATCAGATAATGACCTGCAAGTGCACCAGGTGTAAAAAATACATCTCCCTCGAGGAAGTTGAATTCTAAATGATCCTTGGAGGCAATTAATCTATTTTTTTCATAAGTCGTCATTATACAATAACCTCCAAGTGAACCACATTTAAAAAATGAGACACACTCGAGAAAATTGAGTTTTAAATGAACTTTGGAGGCAACCAATGACGAGTCATGAGAAAAATTGGTTGGTTGCCTCCAAGGTTAATTTAGAACTGAAATTCCTCGAGGAAGATGTATGTTTTACACCTGGTGCACTAGGAGGTTCTTGTCTAATGACGAGCCATGAAAAAAATGTTTGTTTGCCTCCAAGGTTCAATTGCAATTCAACTTCCTCGAGGGAAATGTAATTATTACATCTGGTGTACTTTGAGGTAATTATACAATGACGAGTCATGTAAAAAATTGGTTGTTTGCCTCCAGGGTTCATTTAGAACTCGAATTTCTCGAGGGCGATGTATTTTTTACACCTGCTGCACTTGCTAGTTATTGTCTGATGACGATTCATGAAAAAATTAGTTGGTTGCCTCCAAAGTTCATTTAGAACTCAATTTCCTCGAGGAAGAAATATTTTTTGCACGCATACGAAATTTGTTGGGACGATGGTCGTGACCTACTGGAGTTGACCTGGGGTAGCGTTACTGCTAGCAAAATTTTTGATAGGAACTTCCAGAGTCCATTACAGGCTGCGAATTGCAGATGGAAAGTTAGTAGGATTTCTAAAGGAATTCAAGGGAATTTTCGTAGAATTTCAGCTTGAATTTCCGTGGATCACTTTCCGGGGAATCTTTTCACGTGGGATAACATCAAAGGGTTATAATTTGTGCATTGCACAAAATGATTCCTAATATGCAAAAGGTTTTCTATGATTTGTAGCATTAAAAAGATTGCGAGATTTTCAACACATATCGTTACACTACTTTTTTAGATAGGACAATAAAGAAACGATTTGTTTTTTATTATTGAATGTATTTTCAAACAATGTAAAATTTTAATTAAACCGAATGAGAGAAATATTTTTTTAAATTTTAGTCATTAAATTCCAACCACATATCCAATACTACTGCATAGTATTTCAAAAACCTATTTATCACGTAGAGATGAGCTTCTGAAACGTTTAAACACGATGGTTTTAGCAGATCATTCAAAGCGATTGTTAATATTGATTATGTTCGTAATAAGCGGTGATTAAAATGGAAAACCGATCTAAACTTTATTTGTTGGCTCTTGATCGAACGCTTTTTAGTTCAGATTTTCACTTACGAGTAATAGAATCCTGAATTCTGTCTCAGGGCAGACTTTAATAGCATCATACTTCAGATTTGACTGTTTTAATGCAAAGATTGTATAAGGCTTCTCGTTCGGTCACCAATGTTTAGCAGTTATATTGGTTTCAAAGCTGCATTTATTCTGAAACTAACATTTATAATAATATTGATCATACTAACTTAATACTTTCATGTTTGCTTGTAAGGCAAAGAAATTCGAATTCTCTCAAATTTCGTTTTCACGTTTCTGTATTTATTTTATTTTTATATTTCATCAGTTTTTTAGACTTTGATTTTTTACTAGTGCTACGGATACAGAGAACGTAGCTGTATATTTTATAGCTTAAGCACATTTTTCACTCCAAACCGTCTCAAATATTGAAAAAAGGAGTATCTCAAGAGAGTCTGAAAATATAAAACTACATAAAAGATCAAAGAATGTATTTGTGATGGATATGAATTTTACACTTTCCTCAAGTTAACGTGACATGACATGCGACTATGATAAAACAAAAAATTTCAAAAGTCTTTCAAAAATAAATGCAGAATGGAGCAAAATATTTCAAGATATAGGAAAAATGACTATTTTCAAGATACATTTAATGTTGACTTTATCGTTTCTAAATATCCTTACATTTTATAGCATGATAAATTGATATGGAGCCTTAACGGACATTTTATAAAAAATATTACACTGTACTAAGATCTTTCAAGAATTCTGTTGTATCATCAGAGAATAACAGAGCTTTTTTACGTCTTTTTGGACAAGATCGAGTTATGAATTAACCAAATTTTTGATTCGGCGCAGCAGAAAATGTGTTGCCTTCGTATTTACAAAAACAGACACATTTTCGACGAATGGTGTTAGCTTTAAAATATAAGTTTATGCTTACGAAATTAGTCTATGAAAACATACAGAAAATAAAGTTAATTGCTTGATTTTTAAGAGAAAACTTTAATTTGTTTATCTTGCTTCTGTTATCTGAACGGCTAAAACCCAATACAAATTGCATCATTTCAAATCTGTACAACTTTTTGTAAAAAACGCTGATCATAGTTCTTTGAATCGTGAAGAGTCTTATACCTTCAGTAAAATTAATTAATTTTCACGTGAAAAAATTTTTATTTCACTCTATATTCGCATACAACTAATGTGATTAATTCGGGACTAGAATCTGTAGGTAATTTAGCACAAAAATGATTGTTTTAAATTATATTCGATTGAAATGAAAGAAACTCTTATTGGAACAGTTTTCCGGTATTATTAGTAGAATATAATGAAAATGTAGGTTCAGTGTGAAATTAGATAAAGCAATTCACTTTCGGTGCGAACTGAATGAAAGGATACTATAAATTAAGAGAAATAAAAGCGGATCCAAGGCTCATTGACTGCAAGGAATAAGAATTGCGAAAGAGGCACATAGAGTGAAATTTCTTCTTTCGACTCATTCATGCAGACACCGCAGAATCGTTTCCAAGAATTGATTGCCTTGTTTTATCTCGCACTTGAAAGTATTTTAAGGGCAAACAAAACTTTGTCAATGGAAATGTTTTATATTAAAATATAACAAATTGATAAAACTTAAATATTGTTTCAAAGCGAGCTATAAAATCACACCACGTTTTTACATTTCTAAATCACATTTTTTTCGAAAGATAAGTCAATTTATTACTCAACTTTTTAGCTTCATCGCTTATAAAGCATAACTATATGAAGAGTATTAAGAAAACGATGTTGCAACTATTTTTCGCTACAATGCTTATTTCCTTTAGAATCGAGTTCCCCAGCTCCAGATAAAATTTATCCGGTAGATAAATCTGATTTCTGATTGGTAGATTCAGGGTTTACCTGGAAGATAAATTTTATCCGAAGGTGAAGAAATCGGCCAGAAGATAATCCGATTTACTCTGTGACTTGAGAAAAGAAATATTGCTTTTTCTGTTCACAATAAGCGGAGTTTAAATATGAATCTTTTAATCCCTCGCATCTCTTATCGAGCATTTTTTACTTAGTAAATAAACACATTAAAGGTGTGTAAAGATAATAGTCTAAAGTCCACCAATTTATAGTTTAAAGAGGTTTGCATACTCAAGAGGAACTTTGTATATAATCATTAGGCTTAAAAAAAGTTTTGAAATATATAATAAAAAAGATGGGCCATTGCTTATTATAATTAGCATTTTGTGGTGTATAACATTCCATATTAAATATGAAAATCCCACTTCCTTTGAGTTTTATCGGCAATTGTGTTACCTGCTAAGAATAAATATACATCTTTTTAATGTGCGGCTAATATCTCTTATTAAAATTTTAATGAAAAATGACCAACGACATAGTTTACATTCGGCAGCTGTATAGTTTGAAAAATGTAAATATTGTTTTGGAGTTTTAAAAAAAGTTTCTAAATATATGAGGGCACGTCTGCCTGGCCCATTCGGGTTTTATTTTTTCTTTAAATGCCCTAATTTTTGTCATTTATAATTTTGAAATGTAACTGAGAACAAAGCTTCAGAACCCTATTTCTAAAATAGAATTAATAAAATTTCCTTATTCACACAAAATAAAAACTAGAAATGGGCCACACAGGCATGCTTTTATATATTTTGAACCATATTTCAAAATTTAGCACATTATATTCATTTTTCTAATCGTAAAGCCGTCGAACATAATAACATGCAATGATTGGTCACATGAGGCTATCTTTACGAATTCACTGTCTATTATCCCCAAATGGAAAAATTCTACATAAAGGAAAAAATGATACATCATTTTTCCATTATGTGTACTTTTTCCTTCTGGGTTTATGATTTATAAACTATTACTATCATCTATTGCCAAACCTTACTTACCATAAAAATATTATTTTTAATTTCATACAAAGCTACCTAACAAGAGTATAACCAAGAGTGCCATTTTAGTTTCTTTAAATATATATGTTTCATAATAGAGGCAAGAAGTTCGCAAATTTGAAGAAAAAATTGACCTAAAAAGTCTTTCTAGAACTACGTAGTTTATTAAAATTCAAAATGATTAAAATTCGTTTTCAACTCGGTTGTATTACTTTTTAAAGCAAGGATCGTTTTCAAATGTACATAATAAATTTTGTATCCTTATGCTTATCTAGGTTTCACGAAGTTTTTATCTGTGGTTTGGAAAATAATACAGCTTGTTCTTTTTTGCGGTGGGTATCTGTTCTCTAAAGTTTTGTCTTTTTGAGATCGAACTAAGTACATTAACGATATTAAAAAATTCGAAATTGAGCTAACTTAATTTTTTTAAATATCAATTTAGCACGAAAAGATAACCTGCAATGCTCCCTGGTAATTTATTCTAATTTATTTAGTACTTTCTCCGAAATTAAAACTCAAAGTATTGGAATTTCATTAGGACAATTTGCTCAATTATTTGAAAATCCGAATTTCAGAGAACTTTTTAAAAGATCTGATGAAACTCTGCATCATTGTCAGATTTATAAATAAGATTTTAGGCAGTCAATTTTAAAATAGAAAAAAAAACATCAATGCAAGACACCCTTGTATTTTTCGAAAAAATTACTTTCTTCTTAAACGCTCTATCACCTAAGTTTATATCTTCTTATAATATATCTTACATTTTCTACTTACTACCTCTATTCATATTGTCTTATGTTCAGTCGAGAAACTTGTTGAATTGATAAAGTAGGTATACCGATTCCTACCTTTTTGCGGCCGAGTAAATCCTAACGTATGAATGGAGGCAATTTTTGGTATTTCACGAAACAATAATTTAACCTAAATTGACATTTATTATTATAGTAAGCAGTTGCTGAATATGCGATCAGAGACATCATACAAATTGGAATGAAAAACGTTTTTGTACTCGTTTAATCCAATATATTTGATCTAGAAAACTTGAGAAGCAAAGAAAACAAATTTTCCTTTCTTTTCATCCGGTAGAAAAGTATCTGACGATAAGACTTATTTCAGTTATTCGATTACTGAATGATCGCCAGCAGAAAAAAAGAGTGTTATTTTTTAAATTCAAATTTATAGTCCTAGCAAAATTAATTACAATATTTACCATGCTTACAATTTCTACTGATGATGGCTCATAGGCTAATCAACAAATTTTCGTGCATCAGATATTGGTTTGATAGAAAATGTACATCGTTGTAGGAAAATTATATTTACTACATAACAAAAAGCGTGGTAAATTTTAAGGTTGACTATAACATGCTTCTTCTACTTAGAGTTATAAAGAAATATCGATTCTTGAAGAAAAATAAAATTCATTAAAAAATGTATCGACAGTGATAGACGTTTCGAGAAACTGGTCAGGTAATAAGGTGCATTTTCATCATAAATGAGCATATTATTCGAGATATGAGAAAAAATTGAAGAAGTTTCTGTACTTAAATGTATCATTTTCCTTTCTGAAAGATATCTTTTGTTTATACTGACTTTCGTCTCACTATCTGAGTAGACCAAAAATCATCTAGTAAAATTATTATTGTATAATAGAATTTTTGTGGATCTTGGACTATTTACTTCAACAAAAAAGAGTGTAAAAAGTCGCATACCGTTCATATTATCTTTGAAAAGAAAAATTGATAACATGTCTTACTCTACTATGCTCTACTATACGTGTTCTCCTTACTATAACGCTCGGCTCCTTAAAGTAGAAAAATTATGTCATGGCAATATATTTTAATTAGATTATTTGAATAAAATTATAGGAACCTTCTTCTTTTTCAAAAGTTTCAGTGTAACGTTCATATATTTTTGACTTATGAAAACATCTTCTAGGTCGAAAATGTTTCTTAACCAAATTTTGGATTGATGGAAAAAAGTATCATTATTTTTAGGGATTGGTAGCCCAGGGCAGAAACTCTTAGAGTTTCAGTAGGGTATTGGTTCGTTCACCGTAATTTTTCCGGGAGGGGAAGTTAGGAAAGTAGGGGAAATAAAGGAAAGTACGGCAATGAATGTGTGGGAGAAAGAGGAAGTGAGGGAAGGGACGTGAAGGGCAAACAAGTAGGGGCGGATAGATAGGGGAACTGAGCAGAAGTAGAAGAGTTGGATATAGGAGAATTAGGGGGTGACGAAAGTCGGGCGAGATTAAATGGCAAAAAAAGGGTTGCGAAAGGGGGGGAAGTAAGGAAGGAAGATTTAAATTACTTAATTACGTTGTAATAGACTACGAAACCCTGTTTTGCAGACGCTCGGCGCTTATATATTTTGACTAATTTTTCAAACATGTACTTGAAAGTATTTTTGATCTTTTATTTTGCAATTCTGCAAATGTATACTCCAATTTCGACTCTTCCTACAAGACTTTCAAGAAATACTCTCGAATTGACCAATTTCTTGAAAGTTCGAATTTCAGAAGTAAATAGGCAGTTCTTATTCGATTGATAGGACAGTGAATCAATCGACATTAAGCCTGATACAAAGAAACGTCTCCTTGGCAAGAATGAAGCTTTGGTACACTGACGAGTAGCTTCCCTCGCAAATAAAATAAGAGAGGAGCTTTCTTCTAGTAAAGATGGAATTGAAGTTAAGTCGTGCTACTTCCGGTAGAAGATGAGGGAAGGTATTGAAGAGGGTGAAAAGGATGGAAAGGGTGGAAAGAGAGGAAAAAGGTAAGACGAAGGTAAGCCACGGGACGCGTTCAATTTCAACTTTATTTCAGTCGCATCGAAGATGTATGCTGTACTATAAGCAAGACGCGATCGGTAATCGAAGGACTGCTAGCTGCCACTGGTACACGTATAACTGACGTATACGCGGCAACGTGTTTCCTCCACGTGACTTGGCTCCGTCTGAGCGAGGTTTTAACGAGATCTCCAAACCTCCTCTGCTCTGCAGCTCTACCAACGATATTTCCATTCTGCATAATGCAAGATTGCAGGGCACTTTTTCAAAAAAGTCTTTCAGGCTCGTTTTCATGAATGCAGAAAATATGCATTGTGAGACACGAAAAAATATCCTACTCCGCTTTTTCGAAATATTTTTTTAAGGTTGTACCGTCGCATATAGTTTAAATTTCAATTGAGGTATTCTACTGAAATGATTAAATTTGATTGGGTTTTACATTTTTTCCCGGATAATAAAATCTCTCGATAAAATGGCGCAAAAAATTGAAGATCAAGCATCTCCATAGTTATTTGTAAATAATTACGTGCAAAGTGTTGTAAGTTTTTGCAAACAACACTAATGACAGACTATTATTATTATATTTTTTAAAGAAAATAGAAAATTTTTCAGGTAGGTAATAGAAATAAAAAGTATAACATTTTACTTTATTGTTAGAAATAATTTATTCAAACAAATACTCCAATGAATCAGTTTGCTTGAAATTGTATAAATTGTTTACAAGTTTTCAATTTACGGCCATTTTTTGTTATTAAATACTATTCTTATAATAAAGCAGAATAATTTTAATTCAAAATAATTCTTCAATGCAGCAAACTGATACACTGCACTAGAGTTTTTGCTTAAATTAATTATTTGTAATATATTAATTAAAAATTTATTTGTAATGTTCTTTATATCTATCTTTATTAATTTTGATCAACAACAAGCTTATTTAATTACTCACTTTAGAGATAAAAAAAATCGAATTAATGAAATCTTCAATTTAGTGATACGGTCTCTAGCCGTGCGAACTAAGCGACCGAAAGTGCGCGCCCACTGGAAAAATTAACTAAAATGTAAAAATTAAAAAAGAAGTCAGAAAACTATGAAAGCATGCATTTTAAAGTTAAGAAAATCTGAAAACCCGTTTTCCACAAAAACTACTTGAGTTGGCTTGAGTTGTTCTTGCAAAAAACGGCTGAATTGTACCTCACTGATATATTTTCTTAAATAAAAACTTTTGTTTTGAAATATATATAACTCGTTTAAAAATACGTGACAAATTCTATATTTTCAAAATAATTATCTTGTCCTCAGCACCTTTTTATATAGGGAATGTTTTAAAGGTTGGGATGGGTTTTAATTTTAACCAATAACTTTTTTCATGATAATATTTTTGTTCTTTCATTATACTGTTTCAAATGTCTATTGAATAACTTACTTTTTCTACAAAAAACATATATAATTTCGATGCAAAAAAAAATTTTACAGCTGATTTTTTGTTCGTGATAGCCGAGGGAGCCTTAACAACAGAAAAGTCACAATCACCAAACGAAAGTTATCGATAGGGTGACTTTTCATTTTAAAAGAGCCATGCACGAAAGTGAGGGAAATACAATACCGAACGCGAAGTACGAAATTCAGCGCGCCCTGGGCGCTAAAAATTGGCGAGCCTCATAAATTTCAGAGATATAATCCAGTATTTATTCAAATAACTATTAAAAAATAATATATTGGTCACGGTTCATTGATTAAATTAGGTATTCTGAGCGACCGAAAATGAAAACCGCAGTATTATTAAAAATTAGTCTTTGAAATTTATATTAAAAGTGTCAAGGGTCCTTTTTATAATTAGCAGTTATGAAAGAAACCTGCAAATAGATTGAATATTTAATATTTTGCTATTATTCAGTGATTGTTATATTCCGAAGAGCTTCATGTTTCAAAACAAAATTTCAAGAAGAAAATATACACTCATAATTTAATTTAAGTGTTCGCCCTTTTCTCTTTGTTATACGAAAGTATTTTAAAAAAAAACTTTAAAGAAACTGAAATCCTTTTTATATATTTTTTTAAATTTCATATGTAATAATAATATTCCTTCAAATAGTAATGAAGTCTGAAAAAAAGAAGACATTTATGAAGAAAAAGAGAGAACAAGGAGAGATTTTAGTTACTGCTTAACCAGGGCTTTATATATCGACTTAAGTTCTTCTTTGATATGACGCATATAACCCCACGAAGAGTATATTGTAAATTTCTTAATCTCCATTTTATGAGAGTTACTGCCTTGCAGACGGATACTACTTAATCTTTGAAATATCTACTATTACATACTATATCTGGGTATAAAGGCTTTCAGATGAAATGAAATGAATAATAAAAAGTTTATAGCCGGTTTCATATAAGTTTATCTATATAATTACCTTTTTTATAAAGTAATTGATAAAAGCAGCACATATAAGCAGACGTAATTTTGTTAGACAATATAATAATGTTATGTAAAGCAAAGTATTAATATATCTTAGCACGACATAGAATGTGGTTATTAAATGGAAACCAAAATATTTTGTTGACCCAACCAAATTTTTGGGTTGCTTCAACAACCTCTTTTGGTATAAGGAGCATTTGGTTAATTCAACAAAAAAAATTGTTTGGGCAATCAAATATTTTGTTGTATCAACAAAAATTTGTTTGGTTCAAGAAAATTTTTTCTGAGTGCACGATAATTGAGTCCCTTAAATTATTTAAAAATACACTAATTAAAATTAATGTAACATGGTTTCAAAAGCTATCTAGAATCTGAATTAAAATTTGCTTTTTAAATTTCATGTTATGCATTTTTTATGAATTGGTTGGACAAAAAGGTAGCAAAAGTAGGGAATTTTAGAAGAGTGCAGTTTCATGGCTTAGAAAATCATTCTTTGAACCAAGAATAATAAGCCATTTAAATTATAAAGTTTCATAGCTTCAAGGCTTGTTTTTTTCTTTGAGGGTGATTTTCTCGACTAGTGAGGATTACAATATTTTCCACAGTGCACTTCAATTTTTTTCAAATCTTTCTTATCTTAGACCGAGAATACAATAAATTAATAGAAACTGGAATTATAAATGTTTTTATAATTCAGGGTCCACTTTTATAAGAATTTTAAATAAGATCCATTTGTTATAGTTTTATTTTATTTATTATTTTATTCTATTTATCCGTGTTTAATGTACCTTAATAGTCTATTTATCCGTTTTTAATGTACCCTAATATTCTACTAACTTTTAAAAATTGGGATTGTAATATAATAATAGGAATTCCCTTCCAAAGTCATTTATACTTATGAGTGTTGATTTTTTATTTAATAATAATAATTTAAGAGAACATTAAGGGTCTGGAACATTTTTTCTAGAGCGCGCCCTCCTAAGTTAAACAAACGCGATTATTCCACAGAATTCCAGCAGAAAAATTACTAATAACACTTCCGTAGAATTAAAAAAATACTGTAAAAAAGCAATCTTTTTAGAATACGTTCTGTCCTTTATTTTTTTTGTTTGCAATTCTGCCTTTTGCATAAATTCTGTAGAATTCTTCCTTCTATTTTGTAAAAAATGTAATCTTCTTCAATTCAAATATACGCAATTTTTTTAATTTCCTAATTTTTTGTAAAATCAGTAGTAAAGATTGGTTTAGTGCAATATTTCTTTCTTTCTAATAAGTTCTTTTGCAATATTTAAAAAAATTGGTTTAAAGGAAAAATCTTTAAACAGAAGTTTTAGATCTTTAAGAAATAAATGTTTTTTGTATTGTTCATTTCTTTGCAAACCTCATCGATTGTTTGAAAAAATAAGAAATTTGGAATTTTGCAGATATGAAAGCGGTTCAGTATACTTTACGATTTTACGAATAAATATACCCATAGACTTAGGGGAAAGTGTATGATCAAAACAGTATGTGTAGCATTTCTTCAGACAACTTTTCCTTAAAACCAATAATTTTCAAAAATATTTAAAATCAGCAGTAAGTAACCCAAGTTTATAATTAAAAGCTAATTAAATATATGATACTAGAAAGGTTTTTAATAGTTGCCTAACATTTAAAAACAAACTTCCAAGTTCCAATCAGACAATATGAAGATTACACTCATTCATACCTCGGTATCAATTGCTAATATTGTTTACAGAATTCAAATTCTGATGACTAAATTAACTTTTTTACAATCTTCATTTAACTTCTCACTATTTTTTTGTATTTTAGTTTTATATTTAACCTTTATACCGATCGATACTAAGAATATTTACTTAAAAAGATGGATGTCTGCCGTATTAAAATTAAACTGTTCTAATATGTTATCCGATTAGAACTTATAAATTAAAACAACATTTTAATAAACCTTCTACAATAATGAAAAATATTATTATAGTATATATTCTTGATTTATTTTAAATATTTTAATTTCATTAAATTAAAACTGAACATAATAATGATATAATTAATCCTAAAATGAACAATAGTTACTTAGTTTTTAATTGGAACCTTGTAATAAATATTACTGATGAGGAGAACTATAGTGAATTCCTCGAAACATTGGGATTTTGAAATAAATGACCTGATAGAGTAGAACTACATTTCTTATCTTTTGTTTAATTTATAATAGCAGTACAATTCTACAGTTTTTTCTCAGGATCCAAAAGAAGGAAGTTCTGATTTTGAGATAGTGTTCACGGAAGCCCAGCTCTAAATTCTATTTAGAACTGCAAACTTAGAGAAAAAGAAAACATTCTAACACAGTTTAGTGCCCATTAGGACTAGAAGCCGATCAGATGGAAAATCTTAGTCAATCTGGCAATGTTTAACCAGTTGAAAGATTCTTCCACGGTGCATTAGCCTTCGATTCCGTTGTCTGGTAAGTGTGTACCGGTATAATGCTAGCAAAATTTACTTGGTAAGTTATTCAATATTCTGCAATGTAACGATGCTGACAAGCGAATAAATACGGATGGGTCGATTGACCTGAAAGGTACAATGAATCAGTGCGGTGGTCGCTGGGATGAAAGTGATAGACGGGCCAGCAGGCCTCCGACCCCTATTTGGCTCCTTCCGTTCACTGGAAACACATTAGTGTCAGTAGCGGAAGAATTACCCTTTCTCTACAAA
>NC_046658.1:66630963-66661438 GCF_010883055.1 Belonocnema kinseyi | reverse complement strand
TTTATTGCAACCTATCCTTTGCTCATTATTTCTCCCAGAGTGCTAAAAGCGAGTAATACTGGCTGAACCGGATATTGCTTTTTACTATAAATTATTGTCCTGGTTAAAGCTACTCATGACTTTGATTAATTGCAACTTTTGACATTTTGTAATTTACAAAATACTTTGACACAATTTTGCGTTCTAAATATTAGGTTTTACACCAAGATTTAGGTATTCAGATTGAGTAATTACATAACTAGAAATTGAATTGATGCTTTGCAGGTATTTACTGTGTAGTGAGTTTTGAAATTATTGCAATTTTCATAATGTGGTATTCCAGTGGTTGACCAAAAATTTTAACATATTTTACAAAGATTTCACAAAGAAATCCATGGTTTCAGGAAGATTGCAAAGATTTCAAAAGAAATAACAAATATTTCAAAGACTTCAGAGATTTAGTAAATATTTCGAAGATTTCAAATATTGTGAATATTTCAAAGGATTTCAAAAGTAATTACAAAGTTTGTAAAAAGTTTCTCAACGATTTTCAATGCTGACAGTATTTTAAAAGATATTTAAAAAATCACAAAAGTATAAAAAAATTTATTAGAATTTCGGTGATTTCAACAATTTCCAAGATAATACACATAATAGAATCCAAGAATTTCACAAAATTTTCAATGATATTACAGATTATATTTAAAAACAAATAATCTTCAAGATTTAAAACGATTCCACAAAAAAATTATATATTTTAATGTTTTCAAAGCTTTCAAAGGATTACAAACATTTCACAAAGCATTCAAAGACTCCAAACGTTTCAAATATTTAAAATATTTTTAAAATATTTCAAGAAATCACAAAGATTTAAGAAATTGCAAAAAATTTTGAAAATATTTAAAGAGGGTTAACTAAGATTTAAAAACATAAAAAATTTCAAATATTTAAATGATTCAAAAGATATCATAAAGATTAAATTTTTTTTAACTAATTTCAAAGAGATAGGAAATATTAGACACTCCTCAGATTATTATTATTATTCTTAGATTATTAATTATTCTGTTACTTAATTAGACTAGAATTCAGAAGATTTCAAAAACTTCAAATATTTCGAATTTTAAGAAGATTTTTCCAAGATTTCAATAATTTTAGAGGTTTTACAAAGATTTTTAACATTTTTGATGTTTCTCAAAGATTTCAAACATTTTAAAGGTCTCACAAAAAGTATTTCACACATTTTAAAGGATTTCAATAGAAATCATAATGATTTCAGAGATTTCAAAATATTTTATAAATATTTTGAGGATTTCACTAAGATTCCATTGAGATTTAAAAAATTAGAAAGCATTCAATGATTCAAAAGATTTCACTAATAATAAGATTTCAGTGATTTCAGAGGTTTCACAAAGACGTCACGAAGTCTTACGTATAAACCAAATTTCAAGATTGATCATCAACCTCTTAGGGGTTTTCAAACATGTTTTTTCTTTTACATTTCGTTTATATGCAATTTTTAAACTTCAAACTGCTCGATTTTAAGTCATTTACTTTACCAACATTGAGATTTTTTAATTCGCATTAAAAATTCAGAAATTGTAAATTCGTTAGTAACTTGAACTTGTCGAAGGTAGGACAATTTCAGAACTCTTGAAACTGTTATACAACCCATAAATAATTTAAAAAGGAAAAATTGCAGGCAATTGCATATCTATTCAAATCAAGAAAAACTTAAATTATTTTATTACCCAATAATAATCTTTGGTTCTGTTATACATACTATGAATTGCTCAAATATTTTCACCGTTGCTAGATGCTTAATGTTTAAAAGAGGAAACAGCTCAAACTTTTTAAAGCTTATCCCAAAGCAACCATAATTAGCAGATTCCGTTTTAAACATTTTATTTTCCGACAACGAAACTTTTATGCACTCCCCTAAAGTAAATCGACTATTTTCTGATAAAATACATCCGACCAAATTGCAAAGATTCCAGACAGAATAGTAAAAGTGGGTCCGATAAGTCGAACTTTTGCTCAGCCTGAATTTTCTTTCGCGCGAAGTAAGAAATTCCTTCACTTTGCATAATTTATTCCCGAACGTGCGACAGGACAAAATGTCGCATACGAATGAGAGGGTGGTTGTCAGAATAAAGTAAAGGGAAAAAAAGTTCAATAGACGCGAAACCAATATGAAATAGACCGTTGTTTCGGTATCTTGATTGATATCCTGCACGTGACTTTGCTTGCACCTGATGCTTGTAATGAGATATTCGTTACTTTTGTCCTCAGATTCTAGCAAACTCAATGCCGCATAAATTCCGTCCACGTCCTCGCGATGCCCGAATGTTTAGCTGGTGTGGGTGTGTGTTTGAGGATTGGCGCTTGCGTATGTGTGTAAGTTCCCAGCATTCCCGGACGTCTGAGTAATCATCGTTCCCACGTTACGCCGTACCGGAGATTATACTGCCCGGGACACAAAGGGGTAGTTTCGACACTAACGACTCCATTTTCGACGAACTCGCGCTATACTCGGTCGCCAACATCAGGTTCCTCTTACTATAGCCACTATTGTTTAAGACAATTATAAGGAGAAACATACAAGAAACAAGACACAAAGCAGCCATAATTTCTGCGTTGATTTCAAAATCTAGACATTGATTCCTGTTATTCCAGACGTTTAGAAACTTCGAGGGTCCATGTCCCTGATAATTGATTTAATCCCATAATTAATTTTTTCATCATAACAGTAACATTCAGATATCTCATGACTGATTCCATTTCAAATCATACAGTTAGGTCTGCATGAAGTCAGAATATTTTGGCATGGAAGTATGTTATTCTTGAATCCAATTGTAGGAACACGTGCTTCACCGTTTGACTGAAAAAAATTTCAGGAATGATGAATCATTGAAGATAACTTTAAAATTTCAATTTTTTAAGAATAAGATGTTTTTCTTATTCACATCTGGGAAAATTTTAATTTAAAAATAAATATTGGCAGAACCTAATAATTAGGACGTCTTCCAGACTAATGACTCCATTAATCTGGAACATGTCGTAATAATTAGGTTCTGCCTATATTTATTTATAATTTATAATTTCATAAAAACTGCTAAAATAGTTTTCAAAATGAACCACATATTCTCCAAGTTTAGGTGTCGGTAAACGATTTCTTCCTATTGAACAAAAACATTGTTCGAAACAAATCAAAATTGTTATTTTTTTCCAAAACTACTCGCGTCGAAATAGTAACTTGTGGCGAATGGTGACATTTTCGATTTTTCTGCTAATGTACTCTGACTATAAGTAAAGCAACTGAGTGCAGTAAAATATTTTGATGCCAACGAATCTTCCCATTCTAAAATTTTTCTATTTTTATAAAAAAGACTGTGGCTACCACTGACCCGGTATTTCTTATTAAATAAATCATACATATGAAACTTGATAGATAATATTGTATGATTTAGAACAACAAAACTTCGCATCAATATCACGCCTCCTTAACTTTATATAATGTATATTAACCGGATAAGGCTACCCCGGCTTACCCTACTCCGTGCCCCCTGAAAAAATTAGTTTATCCGGAATTTACGGTATCGGAAAACAATACAAAATTACTTTTTATACCGTAAAAAGAAAAGGAACCAATTAATTCGTATGAAAAAAACTTCTTTCGTACGAGCTTTAAATAATCAGCATATATTTATTATTTTTTATTGTTGAAAATTCTTAATAATTACAGTGTCTGGTATTAATAAAATACGAGACATTTTCGTTTAGGTTTTTTCACATTGCAAAGGAAATTCTAAAGTTTTTCTCTGCACATTTTGAAAGAATAAGTAGTTTGACTTATATTATAGATCCCATTACAAGGTAGGCCCTAAAAGAGTTATCCAAACGATGAAAAGTAATAGAGATTGGATACCGTAACCAACGATAATATTTGTGAAGTCAATTTGTAATATTTTAGCTACGAATATACCACTTAAATTTAAATATTTTTAACCAATTTTTTAGTTTTTAAGTCAAACTTTCAAAATATCAGTTATAAATTTAGAGGTAATTAATAGAATATTAAATAAACTTCTTTAAACTTGGCGCCACGTATGTGGAGATATACCAAAAAAGCATTTTTCAAATATAGGAGTATCTTGCTCAGACATACAATAATGTGACTTGATTTTTCCTTACGATGTGTTATATTGTGCTAAAGTGAAGAAGTTTTACAAGTGTTACGAACAGAAAAAACGTTTGGTATAGTAACTAAAAGTTCTAGACACAAAAAATGCCCTGTATGTGTATATAATCTCCCATATGAAAAGAACCCGCATAAAAAAACTAAAATAGTACCAAGTCCTTTTTAGAAAAATGTTTTAGAAATTTGTTTTAATTCTTACCATTATAACCATTAAGACACACTTTAAAGTTGCGATTTGGTTAAAATTGTTATAATCGGTAAATTTCGGCAATAAACATTTTTTAAATCATGAAAATATTTGTATGAAAACAGTTTTTTGTACTGGGACACAAATTTTAACACCACTAATCGTCGGGGTAGCACAAAATAATATCTATTCCGAAAAAGAGCCAAGAAGGAACCTGTTCAGAAATTAATTTTTGTTATACGAATTCAAGGTGGTTGTTCCACTAATATATTTGACAAATAATTTTTTTTTAAATTTATGTTTTTGCATTATATCGCGAAAAATACACTCAATCAATAATTAAGCTAATAAAGGTGCGTTAGTCATATTCTTATAGTTTATGACATCATTATGGAAGTATTGATACTTCGGAGGTATAACACTGCTAGTGTTACCAACTTAAATTTCGATAAAAAAGATTAATTTGTTTTCATAAGTCATTGGCTGTTTTTCGCAATCGGCATTTATTTTGCTTTCCTCCTGAAGCGACACCCTTTTGGCTTTATTCCTGAATAGGATCGCCATTGTTACATTTTTTGAATAGGGTCTTCTACCTTATTTTTCTAAATTATTAGGTGCGATATTGCGCTAATTCGATGACATGTTCTATAATGTTAACACAAGTTTTTAAAAAATTATACAAGCTATAAAATTTCGGAAAAGTAAGGATTATGATATCTCATTACTTTGTCATTAGATAGTGTTATGTAATTTTTCATAAGATCAATGGGTTAAGTATAGCACTGATGCTAGTATTCAAGACATTTTGTTAATACTAGACATTACGCATTATTTTATATTTAACTTAAAAAATAATTTCCGAAGTAATAACCAATTTATGCCATAGGCTTCATATTATTAAATTATACAAATTAGTGTTCTGAATTAATTGAATTAAAACCAAAATAAACTTTTATTTTCTAAAATGCTTTTTTTTTAATTGTGGGACAATGATCGTGAAGACCGAATTCATTTCTAATTGGGCAGGCAGTTCAAGCTAAAATCACAAAATCATTTTCCACTTAAATATGTTGTGAACAACAAATTTTCACAAAGTTATCAGTATTTGAATTTAAAAATAAATAACGTGGATTAGCAAAAAATAATCAACATCTTTGTTAAAAGTGTAATATTTTTTTATCTAATGTAGACATTATACATTACAATTACAAATAAAATGACAAATAAAAGGTTGCAGTATGAACTAGATAACCAACAATATCGGAATATTCAAAGATAAAATAAAAGTTTACTCCCGCGCTTAAGTGTTTCTGAGTTGAGAACTAAAAATTAAAATAAGAAAAAATTATCGAGTTCTGAGAAATAGAATATGGAACTATTAAGGTTCTAAACTGGGTTAGAATGAGTTTGAATAGAATAAGCTAACCAATTCCGAGTAAATCATTCAAGAATTTAAATGTTTAAATTTAATGAATTTTAAAAATCGTTTTCGAATAGCGATTAAAAACCAATTTTCGACTTAAAAAATAGTAAAATATAGTAAACTATAGTTTAAAAAAAATAACAGGTTAGACAATTTAAAAAAAAGATGGGATTTGTTTCTTTTTTAGTTTTGTATGCAAAACGCCTATTTTCAGAAAAAATTCCATGATTATCATTGACCCTTCTTTTGGCTAATTTAATTGGCCGTAGCTAAGGATACCAAAATTTCTATAGAAATAGCTAGAGTTGTTCGGTACAAATAAAACTGGATGTGGAGCAAAATGTATTGCGAATATCAACTTTTAGATCAAATCGCGTAACTTTAAGGGTGTTAAGAACGCACTTAAACATACTTTGAATAGATTTTTTAATGCAACTTTAAATTAAAATAGCAGGGATGAGAATTTAGAAATGTTAAAGGGTCGTGATTTCGGTTTAAAACCCAAAGTAACATATTCTATTTTTTTCAATATAAAAAATAGGGCATCATTTTCGGAGCCAAAGAGAGAAAATTCGAATTTAAGGTTTTAGCAAATCTAAAATAGGAATTTCATGAAAATTAACCACTTTATCTAGTAAGAAAAAATAACCTTCATGGATTTAAATCATTTTTTATAATTTAAGAAAGTGTGACCAAAATGGAAAACTTCAAATTATTATAATTCTTTTTTCAACCATTTATTAGTTAAATAAATAAAATTAAACCCTTTTTCAAAATTCATCTCACAAAAAGTTTTTCAAAATATTATCCAGAATCAGTCAAAGAAAATATTGAAACTACATATATTTGCAATAGAATTTACGACAAATGTTATTTAAGTATTTGAAAACCGAAAACAGTATTTGTTTATTTCGAACATATTCTAGTTGATTGAAATTTTGTAATTTCCAAACTTTTTCCTTCTCGATATTTTCAACTGTCAACATTTATTTTTAAAAAATGTGTTGATTTAAATCCATCCACACAAGTTATTTTGTTGAGAGAAAATGTGCGAGTAAAAAAAGGCGAAAAATTCTGTGAATAACTGAATCCTCTTATATTGGAAAATGTTTCACCAAATAATTTGAGCTGGATTTATGATTAAATTACGAATAAAATTTTATTTGGCGATTGTTTAATACAATTTAAAAGATACTTGTTCTTGAAACCTGGTTTTTATAAATACTATCAAAGAAATGAAAATAAACACTCTCAAGAAATAAGTAAAAAAATATATTTAAAAAATAAGTATTAAATTAGTTAAAATTGTATCTCCATTAAGTGCTAAAAGTGGTTGGAAATCGATAGAAGAGTGATTCTAAACCATATCGTGAATTCTACATAAGCAAACTTCCATTTAAGGATCTGAAACTCCACCTTGAAGCTTTGAAAGAAACTTCGAAGTTAGAAGTTTCAGAGGAAAAAATATCCTTTCTCTTTAATTTTATCTTTTGCTTACCCTTACAAAGTGGGGAGTAGAGTT
Organism: Belonocnema kinseyi; assembly: GCF_010883055.1. NCBI lineage: Eukaryota > Metazoa > Arthropoda > Insecta > Hymenoptera > Cynipidae > Belonocnema > Belonocnema kinseyi. The sequence continues at coordinate 66,654,129 of NC_046658.1, read as the reverse complement.
ACAATACGAAAACACTTATAACAAATTTTCCAACCTACAATATTGGAATATTTCTGCTTACAATTCTAATTATATTATAGCTGAATACCTGCTTTATTTCATAGTTCTTGGCATTTTTGTTCTTAAAAAAAAAGAACGGACAAAGAAATAATCTCTTTTCACGATAAGGGTAGTGAAAAGCCTCAAAGGGTGAGAACACTTCTCTCTGACTTGGCTGAATTTGTCAGGAAACGACGTTAAGTCATTCTCTGAAGGGAGTAATTTAACCCTTGCGTGATCCAAGAATGGAATAATGGACGCTGAACAAAAGTAATACTAGAGGAATAAAATTTGCCGGAATAAGAAAAGAGCTATTGATCATTTTTGTGATGAATTTATGGGCTCTTTAATTTTTTGAATTTATTGCTGTTATATGTTATAAGCAGAATGAATAAATAACTGTGAATTATATAAGTAAGTCATGCTACATTTTTGTAGAAAAATGGTTTGAACTTGAAAAATTCTTTATGTAAAATATAATTTACAAAATCATGTAATTTTATTTTTATATGAATGTGAAGGTGGAGAATATTTAGAGGCATTTACTTCTAAGCTGAAGCGGTGAGCACTAGACCACAATGTGAAAGTTAAATTTATTACGGTTAGACGTAAAGTTTAGCGTGAAACTGGCAGTGATTTCAGTACATGGTGAGTAGTATGAAGCTCTCCTACGTGGGCATTACATATTTATACATGCTTCCTGTTTGGTTAGGTTCCAATTCCTCTTCTCCGAGAATGGATAATGAATAAATAAAAATATTCAAGATACTACATTTTTAAATAAAGCAGGAAACATTTTTTAATCTTAGTTACGATTTCGTTTTATTATTTCGTTTTGTTCTTGTGAATTATATAATTTCAAAGTCTGAAAGCAATAAATATTACAATTTTATTTTAAAACCTTGAATGTTATTTTTTAAGAAAAATTCGTAGAAAAGTTTTCTATTAATTGAAACAATTGTTCACTGCTAAATGAAGGAGAAGAGGATAGGAAATTAGAGAGTAGTTGCGCTGAATGAGATAAGCGGTTTCTCTAATTGCGAATATACAACTTGTATTCTGTTTTGGGAGACGAATTTCAATACAACGAATAAATTCCAGCAAACAGAAACGTCTTATTATAAGAGAAAATTGTCATCGTTTACTTCGATGACTTCATTCTGATACAAAAGTAAAATATCAGTCGGGAGAAACCAAAAAAACATATATATCTTTGTGAAAAAATACAATCATAATAAAAAACATTTTTTTCATAACTCCTTCTTTTTTCACCTTAAAATTGTATGTCAATGACTCTTATTTTTAAACATCTTGGGGTTTTTACGGAATTATAATCACCTTGTACTTCCTTTTATACATTTAAAAAAGCATTTTTATTTCTTTTAATAAACACAAAAATAATTAAATTTCAGAATGAAACAATGTGAGAATAATTGGATTATATTCAAAGAAATGTGAATCGTTCAAGATTTTATTATAGTTAAATATTAGTAAATTTAAATAGTTTTAATGAATTTCGCTAATTGTTGTTTAATTTTAATATTTAAAAGTGGATTCATTTCAAGCATTAGAATTGTGAAGAAAAATAAAAGTTTCAATAATTACCCAGCCAAAAATAGTATGTATAGTTTATACATAATGCGAAGTATTATATAAAATATTCATTTCTTTTATACATTTTTGGTTTAAAACAAATGAATATTATATATAAAACTTCACACTATGTATAAAATATACATAATGTTTTCACCTGGGTAACACTACAATTATTATTTGTTGAATAATTTTTGTTTCATTGATAGACTATGAAGGCTTGAAGAATATTTTTATTCAAAATAGTAATTTTTTAAGCTGGAAAAGGGAAAGTTCTGTCACACTCTACCCCTTTTCCAGCTTGAATATTTTTTTTAATAACTGCTTTTTGAACACAAATAATCCAATTTGTTTCTGTATTACAATTTTTTATATTTAACTTCAGGACAAAATAATATAAGAAGAAAGATCAAAGAATTCATTAAGGGCAAATATGAACATTTTTTTATTATTTTAGTGAATTTCACTAATTGTTGACTAACTGTTATATTTAGCTGTTAATTAATTTGAAATATAGGATTAGTACAAATATAAAACTGCTATAATTAACATTAAAATAATAATATGTTTTAAAAAATTGGTTTAATTATTAAATCATAAATGTTTATACATTTTTCTCAATTTTAAATAGTAAATTTTCGACTTGGAAAAGGGAAATTTGGTCACACCGTATCCCTTTTGCAGCTTGAAACATGACCAATTCTTGCTATTTTTTGCAATATGATAATTAGTTTTACGAGTTGACGTTGTATAAATGTCATTTGCGAATATTTTCGGGACTCTATTTATAATTAGCATCTCAAAATACATTAGTACATGTGAATTTAACAGAACGAGAATGGAATTAGTTATGAACTTGATCATTACAGATTTTTCATTTTTTTGGGAAAATATGAAACTTTTGGGGTCTCCCCCGAATGATAATTTACTTATGAACTAGACAGCAGATTTTCCAAAAGATTTCAAACCATTTACTCAAAATTCTTGAAAAGTCCTTAAAGTAAAAAATTACCCAAAAAATATATACATATAAAATTTTGAATTCTAGTATTTAGGGGTTTCGATCATCCAGTTCTACAAAAGATCCCATATCTCAAAGAATGTCAAAATAATTTTTTTCGAATCAAGTCTTTTTGAAACGAAGGACTTTTATAATACGATCACAATCGCGTGACAAGTTCTATGATGGACCATGCAGTGTTGTAAACAATTTTCGAACTCTGAATCCAATTTTACCGCAAAAGTTTTCTTCGTCTTAACGGGAGGATATTATGGATCCTTTTTAAAGTTGGAAACAAAGCAGAGAAAAAAACGACAGAAGGATGAGTAGCAATTCGACTTCACTTGCTGGCGTATTGTTCAAAGATTGCCACTAAGGCAGAAAGACAATTGCTCAACAGTCGCACAGCTGAACACTAATTGAATATTGCATAGCTTATCGGTTTTATGAATAAAGCCATTCCCAACTTCCCACGGATATTGATTCAATATATAGCTAGATGCTTTAGAAATACATGCAAAAATTCATTAACTTACGTATTTGTTACTCATATTGAGCATCATACAAATGATAAAATTTTCCGTTAATTAAAACAACCAAATCACATATTGATTTATTTAATATTATACTATGAAATAAAAACTCTACTTTTTTGAAACAATCGAACGTAATTCGATGCAGTATACTAACACTTTCTATATAGGTAAAATGATCAAAAGAATTAAGGGATCGTACTTAAATAACATAACAGTTCAATGGTGTAGGGGCGTCGAGAGTTTTTGTTACAATTTCTTATAGTAAGGGGGGGGGGTCCTTTATTTATGGTCGTAATTTTTAGAAATATGCAAATGAAACAAATAACAAATAAAGAAGTCAGGGAATTTTATTATTTAGGGGATAGTGGGGAGTTTAGAAAAAATCTCGCAAAAGTCTTAAGTAATTTTTGTTTTCTAAAATTCTCTCTTTTAACAAAGATAACCCCTTAGACGATTTGTTTCAAATGAGAGTAAGTATTATGAACAAATGGTAATGATGTACGTACGTTCCGTAACATTTTTTACAAGTTCAAATAAGAACAAAAGTCATAGAAAAATTTTATTTTGCTCATATGACTTATGTCCCTAAATAATTCTAATGAAATGGGACTAATTTCGAACTTTTTGGCACTTAAGTTTTATTTCAGCAAAACATTTTTTTTTAAATTAATCCTATGAATATTTTCAAATATTTTGATAAAATAAATAAACTAGGATTTTTCTTCTAAGTACTTTTTCCCTTATTTGACCTTTTAAAAATGTTAAGAAAAGTTAATACTCTATTACTCTGATTTGCCTCATACCTGCTGGTTAAGTAGAATTTTGACAAAAACTATTCTCTTTTTATTTTATTTGTTTATAAAGTTATTCATGCATTCGCCAATTAATAATTTATAAAGATAGTAAATTCTCGAAAAACAAATGATCTAAATAAAAAATATTTCCTACAGGCAAAAACATTCGCAGTAGAAATTTTCTCTTCAATATTACATTCGTTAAGTATATTAACTCTCTTTGTCAGTAAAATGGGGCTTCATTTGTTTTAAGTAAACAAACCTACGCTCCTCTACATATAACGGAACTTGGAATACTAAACTTCCCATTTCATTATTTTGAATGCAGATCATCTCCACCTATGTTTGACAAAGCATCGAATATGTACCTAACTCGTAATATATTGCTATTTCTGTAAAATATTTACATTATAAAAAATTTTATTCAAATTTATTGTTAGAAAATTTAACAAGTGAGACGTTTCGTTTGAAAATTATAAATAACGTACGAGTGTACAAAGCTCGTCTTGAAAATGATAAAAATCGTTTATAAAATTAATGAATGCAATTTTTTCCAATTTTGTTTTGTGCAAATCATTTAGGAGGACAAATAATGATATTTTGTCGAAAAAATGGTAGAATTTATCATTAAATTAAGAAAGTAAAAAAATCGTCTCTGAACCAGGCTATAAGGATGGTTTATAGGGGTCCTTTCGAAAGTTTTGACTTATCTGTCTTGTGCATATTTGTACAATCGATGATGTGCAATAATTGTAGTTAACCCATTAAATATTAAAATTAAAATTTTGGAAACTATGAATATTCATCTAGAAACCTATCTGAACAGTTTTGAATCCATTTGAATAAAGCATATCTATATGTTTGCAGAGCACTCTCCTTTACGGTTAAAAAAGCCTGAAAGAAATTAACTTTTATCTGCGATATGTGATTCTCAAGAACCGATTTCTTGTACTACAACTAAAAAGATAGTAAAACGTCAGCTCAATTTCGCGAGGAAATCAAAATACACGAGACTTACATTCCCAGAGTGAAGGTCTTAATCACCTCACTACGTTTGTCATGTACATTCCCGAGGGAGTGCCAGGAAAGGTTTGAAGTCATAGGTTGAATCCGGAGTGGATCAGGAAAAGCCAAAGAGAAGTAGAAAACTACAGAAAACTGGTGGAAAAGAAGATGAGAAGGTGAGCGTGTGAGCAATGAAACAAGCCGTAAAAATAAGAGAGCGTTCCGATAAATCGAGAGACCAACTTCACATTGCGGCTCCTAGGAGAGAATAGAAAAGTACATCGTACTTTTGCAGAGAGAAAATCAGAGGGAAGACTTGGCAAGGGATGGACTCAAATGTACTTAAATCAATTTTTTTTCTTTTAAAACATTCGCGATAGTTTTTCCTTTTAAACAATTAAATATTAATATTTATCGCTTTCTGGTTAAGCATTAAATATATTATAGAGTTAAACAAAAACCTAACTAAAGAGAAATATCTCAACTTATTAAATGCGCTTTTTTTATTTTATGTTTTTAATTTTTGTCTACAAATTAAATATATTATTATCTTCTCCAAAATACTATTGCCCTCGTAGACAATTGGGTAAACCCAAGAATTTCCGAATTATAGCAAGGGAAAAAGAAGAAGAAAACTAAATGTGAGAAGAAGTAAAGAAAAGAGGGAAAGAAAAAGAAAGGAAGGCAAAAAGAAAGAAGGAAGAATGGAAAACGGCAAGAAAGAAATACTAGAAAAGGAAAGCTGGTGGAGACTGGTTTCGTGTGGACAGAGTACGGATCAATATCAGGAGGTGAAGCTTCGTTCGGTGCAGAGTGAAAGAAGGCAACTCCGTTGCTCTCCTGGGGTCGCTTAGGTTACATTTTTTAACGACCCTCAAACTGTGCTTCGAGAACGATTGTTCGTTCGCACCTTTTGTCGCCAATTTCTTCGCTTCAGAGAAACGTATACCTTCGAACTATTCCGCTCCAGAATCCTGGCAGCACTCCACTGATTTATCGAATACCCTTTCCTAGGTCACCTTTATTTATTTATCTTCTCCTTTATCTTTGTTTCGTTGACTCTGATTGAGGGAGAACATGTCCAATGAAATTATATGTTATCTGTACAATGCATATAAATATTCGCCCACCTTTTCAGTATTTGATTAGATTTATTTATCACATGCATACTTTTAACTTCATTTTCATACCAATTTATTTCGTAATGCTTTCTGGCACTAGGGGCAAGCTTTATCATTAAAAAAAAATTTATATTGAAATTAGGAATTTAAAGAAAAAGTTATGAAGAAATCAGGAAAAGGGGATAGCATTATTTCATTTTCATTTCATTGTTCTTTTCTACATAAAATAATAATTTAGGGCAATTTGGTATCAGATAATGACCATTTTTGTATCAGGATATTAAGCGTCCTAAAAGGAAAGTTGATCAAACATTGCTTCCTTCATTTTTAGGATTTTTTAGCCCTGAATAGAAGCCATTATAGTTTTTGTCGAGTGTCGCTCTGTCCGTGTGTCGTAATTTGTGCCCGAGAGGGGAAGTGAGGATAGTGGATGTAATGGAAAGTAGTAGAAAGTAGTGAAAATGCGGAGTAAGGAGGGTGAGTAGGGAAGGGAAAGCAAGTGCAGTGTGTGGTGGGATAGTAGAGGAGGGGGAAGTAGGATAAGGTACGGGGAGCGGAGTGGAATTAAGGTGAAATGGATAGTAAGGAGTAGTGTGCGGAGGGGTAGAGAGAAAGAGAGAGGGGAAGCGAATTATGAGGGGAGTAGTCGAAATGAGTCCATGGAGGGAGTGGGAAAGTAGGGGGATATCTGAAAATTTGTTTTTTGTAAAAGTGAAATTTCAAGTCTTAGCATTTTAAGGTGCTTCAAACGGCTGTCAAATTCGCAAAGAGCAAACTAAATCTAAATGGTTAAGTTGTTGGACGCCACATTTTAAGCTGATCTAAATGCAATAATACCGGACGGTTCAGCTCGCTTTTTCCCTAAAAGATCCTTTTTGTTGTTGTATTTTCTAATCGAAAATAAAAAATTATTTCTCGCTTGAAAGTCGCACGAGCTATACAGGAAAACGGTAGTATAGGAGCCGCGTGGGGCAGGAGCGGAAAGCGGGGGACTCGACTGTATTCTCACGTGTCCCTCAAACGGCTGTCAATTTGGCTACATCAAAACTACATCTAAATGCATGAATTGTTGGCTACAATATTTTAATCACATAATCTAAAGGCAATTATATGGAATCGTTCAGCTCGCTTTTTCCCGAAAATGCTGTTGTTATTGCTGTTTTTTGTAATTGAAAGTTGAGATTATCTTTTCTCGCTTGAAACTGGCGCGCTGTGTACAGTACACGTGCGTATACGTATAATATAAATTATTTTAAAAATTAATTTTTCCCAAAACATGTAAAATTAATCTATTTTCTTCTTGAATAGTAATAGTTGGTAATTGATTGAAGCCAGAGATGTTCAATTTTTCTCAAATTCGTATCCTGAACTACTTTTTCTTGAATAATTACATAATTTTGATAAATTCATTCTAATGTTTAACATATCCCTATTTTTGTAAACAATTTTTTTTGCTCTAGCAGTTTTTTTCAATAACTTAAAAAACAAGGAAATACAATATAACACGTCCAATAATATCCACACGGTAAAAAAATTGAGCTGTGACAGGGATATTATTCCTGATTATAGCCAAACATTTAGCTGAAAAAGAACGAAGGAATTTAGAAAGATCCCTGGATCAGCGAAAATGAATATCCTTGACCATTTTCCATATACCAGGGATATCGTATAGTCAAACCCCTAATAAGTATAGCTATAATAGGGATATTAAGAATAGGTGTCTGAAACAATTATCGGAAGAGCGCTGGTGCATTATGGGAGCAGCGAAATAAAATGGCGACGGTCTAATCGGGAGCAGTGACAGTTGAGATTTACTTTGTACAATTAAACACTTTTTACCACTTAAAATGTGCGTGACTGTTAATATTAAATGGAATTTATGATGCAGTAATAATAATTTACATTTGTTTCGATTGTAGGCGATAAATATATTGAAATATCAAGAAACGCGATAATAACAACAAACTTGACCTCCAAATGCATTACACGGATTTCAGGGAAATTCATTTTCGCAATACCAGACGAAAAATTGGCCACTGTAAGTTAATATATTTCTATAACAACTAAATTTTTTTTCTAATCTTAAGATAATACAATCATACATAATCTGTCGAAAATGATAAACTTTCGAACTTAGCAATTTTGTCCAAATTCCTGATTTACGAGAACAATTTACATAAAGTAACTAAATGTGTAACTCTTCTAACTAAACGTTTTACCTGATCCAAGCGTACATTTTCTTTGAGTTTAATATATTCTCGATTCACTCGTTCGCCTCAAGAATTTTTTTTCCGTGCAGACTGTACAGTTTATACAAAAATATATTCACAATTTTTTCATTGTTTAAACAAATATAATTTATTTAAGACAATTATGTTTTCAAAACATAATTTTTAAATCGTATCAAGAAATCACGAAACATGTGAATTCGCCGCGATGAATTGCTGAATTTCTTTGTTGAATAATTGTTTCATGCTTTTTGGTTTCAAGCGTTTGATATGAAAGTTACGAAAAGTATCTTTCAATTTTTTCTTCAATTTAAATATTGGCTTCTCTTATGTTTTTATTATTCAAATGATTATAGAAAAATTGTACTAACTATGCAAAGTTAACCGAAGTCATGTTTTTATTATTGTGTGTGTGTGTGTGTGTATGTATATTAATGGAAATATCTTTTCAATATGTTGCAACAATAATATATAAAGCATGTTTACATTAAAATGCTTTTTATTCCATTTGAATTACAAGAAAATATTTTAAATTGATATATTGCTCTTTATTTTACAATAAAATGAAGTTGCGATATATAAATTATCAGAAAAAATAGTTAAAAGCACATGGGTTTATTACCTACATAGCAAAAAATGATTCTAATTTAAAATTGAATTTAAATTAAATAACTGATCAATTTCCAATTCTTAATTTTAATTTTATTGTCAAAGAAAAAGCAAAATATAATGGCTCGAACAAAGTAGCAAAATCATAATTTAACAAATCTAACGCAGCTTAAGGAAATTCTATTTCTTAATATTTAACGAAAATTTCATTTTCCTACGAAGCAAGCAATCGCGCCCGAACGACCGGCATCCAGTGTCTCTCTTGGTTTCCAGTCCCTCCTCTCTAATTGACTTTAAAGTTTCAAAAAATTGAAAAAATAATCTCGCTATTAATTCAGCAATTCATCACGGCGAATTTACATTTTTTCGTGATTTCTTGATACGATTTAAAAAGTATGTTTTGGAAACATAATTGTTTTAAACAAATTATATTTGTTTAAACAATGAACAAATTGTGAATATATTTTTGTATAAGCTGTACAGTCTGAAAAAAATTGGACGGGTTACATTGTATTTCCTTGTTCTTTAAGTTATCGAAAAAAACTGCTAGAGCAAAGAAAAATTGTTTACAAAAATAGAGATATTTTAAAAATTAGAATGAATTTATCAAAATTATGTAATTATTCAAGAAAAAGTAGTTCAGGATACGAACTTGAGAAAAATTGAACATCTCTGGCTAAGTTTTAGTAATTATGTAAATAGACAAGAATTAATTGTTTCACTAATTATATAATTTTCAAAACAGAATGTAATACTTCAAGCACTTACCAACTATTACTATTCAAAAAGAAAATAAATTATTTTTACATGTTTTAGGAAAAATAATTTTTAAAATAATTTATATTTATTTAAACAATGAAACATTGTTAAAAACGTAATGGAAAATATTTTAATTTTCCGTTGGTAATTATTTATTTGAAAATGACGACAGACATTGCTAACAATTACAAGTAATACGTGAAAAATTTTATTTTTCATTTTATGTTCATGTTTGGAGCGATGAGGGGGGGGGGGGATAAAAGTTATTATTCTTATCTTATTTCCTAGACACTCCTTTGTAATTCCGAAACATACACACACACAGACACACACATATATTCAACTTCTATAAAAAAATAATCACATTGATGTTTGACGTCTTCCAACTATTAGTGAATAATATTTTTATTTTATCCTTCTCCTAAAGATACTATTTCAGTTTATTTTAATGTGGTAAATAAAGTGGGTCTAACTTGTTAAAAGGCTTCCGTTATAAAATTATTAAATTTTGAACGCTTCAGTAAACGTACTTAAAGCGATAAATTTCTGAGTTTTGTAATCGGATAATTTCGAAAGTATAAATTTTCCGACTCTGCAAGAATATTTTAAATGTGTTATTCTGCAGCGATTTTACTAAAAAAAAATATTTCAAATTATTGTTTTTAAAATAATAATAAAAATTCTACTTTGTTTTAAAAATCCGAGCAGCCTTAATCTCGTTGTAAATTTTACAACGCACATTTTTTTCTGTTAAAATATAAAATATAATCTTCTCTCTTTACACATTACAGAAGTACTAAGAGCAATTTTCCAGTACACGTTTTATACTCCTACTATTAAATTATTCCATAATTGAGTAAAACGCCTCTGATACTTTTATGAATAAACAGAGAATCTTACTTCAAAGAGCGTGTTCAATGAATTATGTATGAACAAAGAATAAATGTGAATTTTTCGAGAAAACATTAGATATTGATTCAGCAATGATGGTTCGTTTACCTTATAGTACTTCCTATTTAGTGATGCTATATAAATAATTTTAAACCGCCTAGATCAATTAGTCTCATTTATAGTGGTAAAGGATTTTTTAATTTTATACCCACTGATCAGTGTTCACTTAGTTTAGACTCTCTTTTTGGTATTAAAATTACAGGAGGGAAAGTTCTAATCGTATTTCAGTGAATGCTGTCTGTTTATGTCAGACGTGTTTCGCGACTTAGCCACTCTTCTATTATTTTTAGGGATAATATAAATATATTTTTTTATGGTATTGAGTACAATATGTCTTTCAGTTAAATTTTACAGTTTCTAAATCTTTTGGTGGTACCCAAACCTAATCGACTGAAAAAATTGATTTCTTGGTTCTATTGAGACGATTTTTTCACTTAACCTGATTTTTTTATATACAGAAAAATATATAGGTTATAGAATAGAGGGTAACTTTTATTATAAATATATTTTTAGAGGAGTTTCGAATTGGAAATAGAATATTGGCTTGGGCCTAGAATGAAGATTCAACGTCAGAATTCCTGACGATTCTGAATAATCAATTTATGCTCAGGAACCAAGAGTCTCAGATCAGTATTAAGAATTCATAGAATTCCGACACGATCCTGCTCTTGACATATTCCAGCAACGCTTATAGTGCAAGTATATATGTTTCACACACAAAGTGATATCCAGACAAATAAACTATGTCGACATATTTCCATCGTGATTTAATGACTGAATATAGAACTTGAACATTTTCTTATTTTAAAATTTTTTGTTGTTAGTTGCAAAAATGTAAGAATTGGAAATGCAGAAGATTCGCCAGTTAGTTAGTACGTACAGAAATCTTTGATGTCGGTAAATTTTGGTAAAAGGAATCAATAATCGATATTCCGGTTTCGACATCATCGGATAATTTGAGAAAAAAATATTGTTGCACCACAAATTAAAATGTTCTAGAACTTACATTAAAATATGGAACCTTAGGATAATAAAGACAGGAATCAAAAAAACATTTAGCGCGTTCATTATCCAAACACCTTTACTTAGAAATTACCTTTTCTACGGAGAGACATCTCAAGTTACCCAATCTGCCTATCTAGTTTCTCCTTAGAATGAGATTTTTATTTGAAACTTGTCTACTTTTTTATTTAAGTAGAATAAAATCCCCTCTTGTATGATGTAAGATAAAAAGTACAATGTCGCGTAATGACACTATTATTTAGTCATATCGTGAAGTTAAAGTTCTTTTCACGTGCTGCAAAGAAATTTACGACCTCGTCCTGTGCGTAGTTTCTAACTTTGGTCAACATACACAATTCCACTATCTTGGTGCGTAAAACGAACTACAGTAACCAGAATTTAGCCCAGGGGTTGGAACAAGGTTAAGCTCGAGGGTGACTATTGACTAACTAAGGGGAGCTACCCCAATATTTCATAAGTTAGAAAATGCTATAGCCGTAGGTCATGGTGAATGATTATATCAGAAACCTTTGTGTTCTCAAAAACTATAGGGGCCAAGATCAGTTTTTTTTAAATCCTATTTGAAATAAATTAAATTATTTGCTCTAAACGAACTTATTTGGCTTTCAACTAACTGGGATTTTACTTCTGAAATAAATGTGTCTTTTACTCTTGGTATTACATATGCTGTTATAAAGTTCACCAAAGTTATCAACTTTAGGGTAAATTATAGATTAGAAGGGATAATATTTTATCTTTAGTAGAATAAAATGTATGCAGAGAGGATTGCTGTAAAAAGGAATGACATTGACTTGAGGATGTTACATTGTATATGTTAAAATTTCAAGATTAAAATCGCTTAATTTTTTATAATCGTCGTATACAAATCTTTTATTAGTTGATTTGTGTAGTTTGTCCAAAAATTAAATTTTTTATTTTGTTTTTTTACGAATAAAACAAAAACTAAGCGAACAATACAAAAGTAATTTATAAGAAATTTGTAGATATTTTCTGGTTTCATAATTTTTGTCCTTTCATCTTCTATCGTATCTTATTATTATTATTATTATTATTATTATTATTATTATTTGTACCATCAAAAATTTAAATTTTCGGTTTTATACAAAATTCAAAAAGTTGTTATGGCAATCTTGTAGGGTGTTTAAAATGCAATGTTTTTCTTTTTCTTAATTTCTTTCATATCGTGCGTTGTTTGTCTTAAAATTTCATATTCTGTTTTTCATTAATTTTGTAAATTCCATCACTTTCGTAATTTGTTAATTCTTTCGAAAGATATCAAGCGAACGGATTAAAAATCGACAGACACACAGATACACAGGCAAACACATAGATAGAGAAACAAAAAGATAGACACATTCATGAAAACCTGTTTTCCGAGTTCAGAAGGTCTCAAAATGTGAACATTTGACAAAAACAGGGAGAGGGGTCAAATTTTACACAAATATAATACAAGAGATTCTGGAGCAAAACTGTTCAACTCAATTGAATGTGATTCTTAAGCTTTGAAACGAATTAGGACAAAAATATTTTGCCACGAAATTGTACCTTATATTACGAGAGTATGTATTTAAACTTTCAAAAGAAGAAAAATAACTTTTTAAAATGCTTTTGGGGTTAATTAAAAATGTTTTAGGGATAGTTTTTTTCGCGTTAAGGATATTTTAATCTCTTAAATTTCTTTTTGAAATATTTAGGAACTGAACCGTTTACAATATTCAATTCGTACATCTGTTTAAACGTTCATTAATTAGAATTTCGCGACGAAAGAACGATAAATAATTAAAACCAAATGGTTTCAAATAGTTATAACTTAACAAGTGTCAAGTATTGGAGTTTATTCAAAAGATAAGATTATCAGGGACTTGAAGATTATCAGGGACTTTAGTCATTTTAGGTAGGTTTGTTCGTGAATTTTAGTGTGAACTTTTGTGAGGTACTCTCAGTCAATTTAAGTCAGTCATAAGAGTCTTCATGCAGTTTAAGTATTTTGGAGTCAACTGAAAAGGATGGGAAGCAGACATAGTCAACTTAAATGAAACGCACAAGATTTCAAAAAGTAATGAGCGTTTTAAGTCAGACATGAAGGATATTGAGCAGAGTAATTTAAGCAAGTAGTATAGGTTGTTTCAAGTCAGATTTGCATAAATTACGTAGTCTGTCGGGTGAGGGGAGTCAACGATTTTTCTATGCTGTCTTACTTAGGGGGGGGGGGGCATGGTAAAACATGTTTGTTACCTAAGATATTTTCAAGTCTACAAATCACTAAAAAAATAATACCATTATCTTAAAAATAATTGATCAACTTAGTGAACAAACATACACATAAAATCTAAACTCTGTTAATTAAATAAACGTGGAACCTTAATGCAATTAGTGTTAAAAAATTAAATGTATTAATAACAATAAGTATTTAGTTTTGCAAACATAACAATTTTATCATTTTTTCATGGTTAAAAATGTGACGTGTCCTACATACACTGTATGGACCTAAATCAAAAAGTGTGCAATTGAAAGTGAACATTATTTTTAAGCAAAATTTCCAGTTTTTTAATCTAGTATTTGAAGTTATTCAAAATAAACTTTAATTATTATTTTTAAAACTCTACATTTTTAGTCTATACATTCTCAATAAGAAAATCTTAACAATTTTATGTTAAGAATTCATTATTTTCTATAAAAAAGTCTTTATTAAATTTCTGGATAAGAAATAATCTTTTTTGGTCAAAAATGTCAGTATTTCTTTAAAAATTCTGTTATTTTGTTAGAAATTCAACAAGTTTGCTAAACAGTCATCCTTTTTAGTTAAAAATTTAGGTAATTTGTTCAAATTTAATTTTTTTCGCTTGAAATATCAATTTGAATGACATATTTTTTCTTCTTTGGTCCGAAAATTCATTACTTTTAAAAAAAATACACAATCAATCTGTTTATGTTGAAAATTAGATTTTTTGTATAAAATTAATTTTTTAACTAAGGATTCCTAATTTTAGTTGAAAATTCATTTCTTTGGTCAATAACTCAACAATTTTCTTGAAATTGGTATTTATTTTTTGTTTGAAATTAATTTCTTGAACTGAAAATTTATCGATTCCATTTTTGGTGTAAATTTCGTTTTAATTGAAAATTCAACAATTTGGTAAAAAAATCATAAAAGACTTGTTTAAAATTTGTATTTTTCTGGTTGAATTCAAATGTTTTTAAATTAAGATAAAACAAAATTTTATTGCAATATCAACTATTGGTTAGAAATTAAACTATTTATTAAAAAATGTAGTTATATAATTTGTTCAAAATTAGTCTTTTTTTGCTAAAAAATTGATCTTGTTTGAAAATTCAAAGATTTGGTTAAAAGTGCGTTTTAAAAAAAATGAACTTGATCTTTTTGGTTTGAAATTCCACAACCTAATTTAAAATTTATGTAATTTTTTTCAGAGTTCATCTTTTTAGTAAGAAATTAATTTTCTTCACTGTAAACTCACGTTTTTCTTTGAAAATTCAATTATTCGTTTAAAAATTCAAAGGTTCCATTGAAAGTACATATGTTTGTCTTAAAAATTCAACATGTTGAATGAATTTTTTTTCCTTATTGACTAAACAATCTTTTTTGGTTGAGAATTCATTTCTTGCTGAAAACTCGTCTTTCTGATTTAAAAATTCATCTCTTTTAATAAAAATTTCATCTTTTTTGGTATACGTTGCAAATGACTGGTTAAAAATGAATCTGTTTTGATGAAGGATTTAACTAATTTGCTGAAAATTCATCTTGTTTTGTTGCATTTAACAGATTTGGTTTAAAATGAAAATGTTGTCTTGGTTAAAGTATCAAGTATTACATTTTTTATTTAGAATTCATATTTTTTAGTTGAACATTAACTATCTTAGTTGAAAGTTCAACTATATTATTAATTCATAAGAAACAGTAAATTTTTAACAAACTTCCCTGCCCTGACTCACCTTGAGTGATTTTCGGATGACCTCTACATGAATTCTCAAAAAACATTTAGTCCGAAAAAATACGTAAATTAGAGGAGAGGGAGGGAGGTTAAACTTACGCACTAATTGAGTAAGTCAAAAGTAATATACTATTATAATTATAAGTAGTATAGGAGATTTTAAGTCAGCCGAAAGGGAGAACAATTAGTAATAGTCAATTAAGGTGAAACGCATACGGTTGCAAGTAGTATCGGCTATTTTAAGAAAGAGAAATGCATATGAAAAACTCGTATGGGTAATTAACAAAAATAATAAGCATAAGTCGACAGATTGGGCGCAAATGCCAGGAGAGTGGACTGAAATCAAGAATGGAAATGTGGCTATAAAAATATATTGACGCTATTCCCAGCCTTGATCTCTGTCTACGTATTCCTTTGTTAGATTAATCAATTAATTAATTAATTAAGCCAGATGTGAGCGATTCACTCGAAATAAAACTGGTGTACAGCGATATGTGGGTAAAAATAGGCTCCGTTATTTCAGAGCGCGTGGGGCACGGTGCAATCAATAGCTAGAGGTCCTCTTTCGCTCATCGCTTGGTGCCAATATAAGCGCCGTTATAGGGCCGCGAGCTTAACCGCTTTCGCCATGCTCAAGAGGCGCGAGCCCCCTGGCTTTCATTCTGCGATCAGTCCGGATTAGCGATGTGAGAATTTCTTTGAACAAAAAAAAATGCAGAAGAAAGAAGCGCCAGGAAATATTCGAGAATGTATGACGGGCTACATTCATCAAGTGGGAAATTCCGGAAAAAAGAAAGAGCTCCTAGATCCACAAAAGAAGCTTTGATGTGCCAAAGTACTCGTACTTCAAGTTTAACTTCTCCTTTCTTTTGCATGAACTTCTCTCTGGACTCAAAGTTCGGTTGGAACTGTTAAATTTGTCGACACTTTCAACCGTTTAATGTCAGCAATAATGAAAAGGCACCATTGTTCTCTATTGGGACTGCTGTCAGGATCTCTGATTTTTCTGGGATTTTAGGATTAACAGGATGCTTTAATTTCATTTCAAAATAATTAAATTTTGCATTATTTAAAAATATAATTATTATTGAAAAAGTTTTTGGTAGAATTCGCAGGGAAGATGATATTAAAACTAATTTTCTTTACCTAACAAATGACTGCGAGGAAAGTATTTTTTTAGGCTTGGAAGTCAACTTATTTCTGAACAAGATTAAGAAAAATTAAGCCCATTAAGAGCAGCCGAGCATAAAATCGTATTATGGATACCTAGAATCATTGAGGTGAAATTAGTAAGAAAATTAAGTTAAAACCTTAATTAAATTTTACTACAAATTGTTGGACATTTAAATAGTTTTTTTATCTTCAAAATAGATTAAACAATTAATAAGGATTTACATAACAATTAGGCAAATTGCAATTAAAATATTTTTATTTAATTACAAAATTACAATTAATCATCCAAAAATTAAACTGGCTGATTGTTCATTGGTGTATTTAAACTTGATTTATTTTCAGAGAAAGTACTGAATGAAATAAATTATATTTGCTCAAATTAATATCCTTTTTAAGCAAAACAAACTGGAGCTATTAGGGATGTGTCGTTGCAATTAATACGTAATTAGAATATAATTTGTCAACTTCGAATCAGCGGATGGTTCGGCTCGTAACAATTTATTGTTCAAGTAGTGGTGATTTGTTTCATATAAATGGATATACACGACAACGAAAATTAGTGTTGAACGACGACAAACAAAAGCTTCATGGCTTTATAGGTCATTTCGGGAGTTCGTACAACTTCGACTATATCCTCGATAAATACGTATATAATTCCCCGTTACGGTATTAATTAACTGTCTCAGCAAGCGGATCGATAAAGTAATAAGTATTTATGTCTAAGGTTAGGGCTTAATTGAGTTAAGCTCTTTCGGATTTAGTGTAATAACAATTATCAGATTCCGTTATTATTAGTTTCTCGCTATATCTAAGACATTATGGATTTTTTTTATAAAAAACATGATTTTTCCTCATCCATTCAGGAACTACACACTGATGCAAAGTAAATGATACAATGCACACAAAATTGTAAACTTGCATAATAAACAGTAAATAATATAAGGAATATCTATCGTTAAACCTATTTAAATAAGTCCTAATAAATGTTATAGTAAATTAAATAAGGATGTTTTTTTTAATGCAAAGGTAAATTCATGGTACTTGAGAATCTATCCTTTTAGGTTGAAAATACAAATACTGGGTTAAAAGTTAAACCACTTTTTTAAAAACAAATTTTTTTTTAAAGATTCATCATTTTAGTTGAAAATTTGTCCTTTTTGGTAGAAAATTAATACTCCTAATAGAAAATTAATGTATTTTATTGCAAAGCTTATTATTTATATGAAAATGAACTTTTTTATGTAAATTCATATTTCCATGTTAAATTATTTTTCGAAGAAATTGGCCTCTTGAAAAATAAATAATATTTATTATATTATATTATATTTATATCTCCTCAAAAACAAAGAAGTAAATAAGCCTATAAAATAAATGATTATTCGATATTTGTATTATCTATTCAAAATTATTTTGAACCTCAAACTAAGGAAATACATGGGCGCATAGCGCGCTATTGACTGAAAAGAGGTTATGAAAAATCTCATGAAAATACCGAGACTGGTTTTATCTGATAAAAGGAGGGAGGGGTGGGGACTTATTTAGATTGGTAAAATTAACGAGGCACATGTTAAGAGGCTCTCCTAGAACAATATTTTAGAAAACAAGTACATTAGACAATTTCTTAGATAATATTTTCGAGAGAAGAAATCTTGACAATTTTTAGCACTTTCTGCTCGTGCTTGAACATGTTGTTCTTACTTTTTGTCGTTTGAGGAAGAGATCTCCGATAAATCCGAGTCATCTTCCTGACGCACAGAAATAAAGAATAAGTAGAGGGTGAAGTTAATAGGTATGAAGTTAGATGTTAATCCAGCCTGAGACCACCTGAAAGTTGCAATAGAAGAAGAACCAAGACAAGGCGCTCAAAGACCCTTAACTGATGGACAACCAGGATTTTAAAGAGATTTTATTAATGAAATGTAAAATCATAATTTTCATAACTACACTCTACATTTGAATCGGTTAAAATTCTTACTATTTTCAAGTAGAGACTAAATTCTAGCTACGAATCAGCTAGTTTACTGGCGATTCAGTCAAATTCACTGATTCATCACTACGATTTATGCTGGTAAAATTTTTTAAAATTATATTCACTGAGGAGGCTATTATTAAGTTTATAATTAAGAAGGTATTCCTGGATTTAATTGTCAAATTTAGTTATCAAAATATCGTTCTCGTTATAGATCTAAATTAATCTAAATTAATCTAAATTAATCTAAGTCCAGCTATACTGCAGCATTTTTTTCTGCGGAAGCAGAAACTACTACACTTCGCAACCAATCAAAAATGTCGTTTATAAATAGAATTATTTTGATTGGTTGCCGATCGTAGCAGGGTTTTCTACCGTAGAAGAAACTAATGAGATGTAAACAGGCTGAATTTCCAGTTGTGTAGATGGAACTACAATATCAAGAAAAAATATTTAAATATTATTTGCAAAACTCGTCGTCTTTAAAGTTCAGAAAATATTGCAAAATTATTTTTATATTGAACACGAATGTAGTTTGGAAGATTTTTGATGAAACCTTAATGACGAATATCACGAAAAGTTCTTTTTTCTGTTCTTAATTTTTTCACAAAGTTAGGAAGCTTTTAGAAAAACAGTATTTGAAAATCTGCAGAACTTTTGGAGGAAACTTGAAAGTTTTACGATTAACTTGAGAAGTAGCTCAAGTGCGAGATTGTCTTTTAAAATTAATGGTCTCCTTTCAACTGTGACTCATTGGATAGGAAATTTTAAAGCTTGACCTACTATTGTAAGCAAAAAAACATTTATTTTAACTTTACAGAAAATAAATGGGAAAAAACAGTAATTATAACAGAAGCATTATTGCGCCTGATTCGTGTTGTACAATTGTTAGCCAAGATTTTGTGAAATTGTGTACCAACATTCCAAATTTCTTGGACCTTTGCAAATATTTAAATTTTTTATTTCTGGCGTTTAGAAGAATTTCGGACGAAACCTTTCCTGGCGTGCAAGTGCCTGATTTAATGTTATATTCAGAAACACAATAAAGTATTAAAAACCGCATTAAATGACTATCTAGTATTTAGTTTTATTTTCATCTAATTTATAAAAGACACTTTTAGAAAATAATGAGAATAGTCATTTTATGTCAAGTGTTGAAGATTTTTTTAAATTTAAGATTATTTTTTTCATGTTTCTAGGGTAAACATTTAATTTTTTGTTTGCAATTTAGTCAGTTATAATTAGATTCATAAAACCAAATGTATTAATAATAAAGAAAGATAGAAATAATTAAATACAGGCGAACCTATGAGTAGTGCCGTTTTCGGGGCCGTATGAGAGTATGATTCCAAGAAACCATGAACCCCCATTCCATGTCACTACTCGAGCGGCTGGAGCCTCGAGGATTTCATATCCTCGAGGAGTGACGTGGAGTGGGGGTCGCGGTCGAGCTACACTTAGGAGGAGTGGCACTACTTGTAGCGGCACTACTCGTAGGTTCACCTGTAGTGATTAGTATTAAAAATCATGATAAATCATTTATAATAATTAAATCATTTTTATAAATAAAAATTTCAAGATATTATCTGCTTTAAATTAAAGGAAAATTATGGTTCATTTTCTAGCAAATAACAAATTTATCACTTTTTATTATTTTACTATTTCAAATTGTAACTTGTGCAAGAAAAATCGCAAAGGATTTAACTAAATACTAAATACCCAGGCAGAAATATTATATATAGTTTATATATAGTGTGAAGTATTATATATAATATGCATTTGTTTTATGCATTTTTCATATAAAACAAATGAATATTGTATATAAAACTTCACACTATATATAAACTTCAGATAATTTTTTCGCCTGGGTACCATAAAAAATTCGTGCAGACTAGATTTGAAATGATGCATGTTAAGTGGTAAATTTAACTCCTTTCAAATTTCTCTAGATGAACACAAAATTTCCTGCTATTTTTTGTAATTTTTTGATACTTTGTACTTGTTATTTAAATAGATAGCAGATCTTTTTCAAGGTTCCCAGTATTTTTTTACGGTTCACAGTCGTGCTTTATGGGTAGCATGAAAAACTGCAGTGTCGTAGCTTGAATATTTTCTTTCGGACGTATATAGAGGTCTTCTTACACCTGAATTTCCCGAAACCTTCATCTTTCCATTTAAATGATTGGTTGCTCAATATTTGAAATTTAAATAGAAAGCCGATTGTTCCTAAGGTTCTCAGTACTAACAAAACCTAACGTTCGCAGCTTGAATAGTTTTTTGTTCAAGCGAGGTAAAATACGAATAGACGCTGGCACGAGGTAATAAAAGTTTTGTACAAAATCCTAAAAATTCTAGAAACTTGTTTCCTAATGCAAAACATGTGCGGGCCGTTGACAATATTTCTAAATTTCAATGAATACATTTTATACATCACTTTCAAAATTGTATACATAAACTATTTTAAATTGCACACATAAATACGAGAAGAATTCTTTATCAAATGGAATATGATATTTTTTATTTTCCATTGCAAATGCTTCTAATCCCGAATAATTTCCTAAAAGGGTCGAGTCCGTTATAATAATGCGGTCGGTTGGCAGGAAAATATTTTGACGCATGCAATTTCAATCGAAAGTATTAGGTATGCGATGAAATCAGGGCAGAAGAAATCCCTTTACAATGGCATTGCGCTCGGCTGTATCTTTGGGTGAAGAGCGAGTATAACGTTCGAAGTTAGCAGGGTAATAACCAAGCACTACTACTAGGAAATATTATAGCCATCTGCTGCCAGATACAATCTCGGATCTACATAGAGCAGGTCTCTCGATTTCCTATGAATGATATGGCTCTATTCTGGCACAAATTCTCCCAACATTTTGTGCAATGCAAACTTTGATTCCAATACTAAACCAACAAATTAAAGCAGACATTAAAATTTAGCCCAATAAAAATACATCATCCATAAAAGCAAGTATAATATAATACGTGTAACAAAAACTGCTTCTATACACTCTACATTGTTAAATCTAAGAATAATCAAATGAATGGTCGTTAAAGTCGTCTCGGTCTGTTTTATCTCAGTTTTATGGCCAGTTTAATGTTTTACGCTTAAACCTCTTTAAATCATCCATTCTCTATTCCACTACCCCCTGTTTAAATTATGCCATCATTTTTTTATAATTTCTTGAATATAATTACGGCTCTACGCAATTGGAGATTTTCACCTCCTGGTCTGTCCAAACATGACCTTTTCTACTGTGTGGGTTTTAAATTGTTTTGCATAATTTTGTAACGGAATTAGCGCGAGCTTTGTAGAAGAAACAAGATAAATATAGGCAATGTAGAATGAATTAATTCCTCTACTTTATCCTCTTGCTTAAAAATGAACATTCCTAAAACTTGAAAACTTTTTGCTCGGACAGACAATATATCTAAATATCATTTCTGTATGTATTTTTGTACATAAAAATTAAAACTTAAGTTAAAAATGGCAATAAAAAGACAGTTCTTCAAAAACACTATTTCTCGAGATGAATTCCCCAATCGCTCGCGCAAAACATTTAAAAAGTTTCAAGAGTAATATTTCTAATGATTTAAAACATTTTCAAACGTTTTTAGCTATCACCTAATAAAATTTGAAAGAGAATCTCAATCTTTTAAGAAATTTTACACGATTATCAGGAACTTTAATGAGGTTAATCAGTTTTCCAAATATATCATTTTATTTTAGGAAAATTCAAGAGGTAACAAACGATTTTTAGGGACTCTGAGAGATTGTAAGAAATTAAGAAAAATTGCTACTGATTTTATGAGATTTTAAGAGATTATAAAGGATTCTATGTGAAGTTTCAGAAGATTTCAAATGATTGTATAGCATTTCAAGACAATCGAAAATATTTCAAAGGACTTTAACGGATTTCGAAGCATTCCGAAAAATGTTATTTTCTGTTAAAGACTTTAATATATTATATGGGATTTTAAGAAATTCGGAAATATTTCCACGAATTTTAAAGGTTTTATCAATTTTAACAAGGTTTCAAAGATTTCCAGTTTTCACCTGAGATTTCGAAATATTGCATGGAATTAAAAGGATTTTAACCGATTTTTGTAGATTTCAAGAAATATTTATGTCATTTTAAATAATTCTAGCGATCTCAAGGATTTTCACAGTTTATAAAAGGATTTCAAGAGATTTTCGGAGAGCTTAATCGTTTTAAAGCGGTTTCAGGAGATTATGTGTAATATCCATCGACTTCTAAGGATTTTAAAGATTTCGCGGTAAAATTTCAGCCATAACCACGCCTCACAACTGTGAGATAGGTGGTTACAGTCTGTAAAGGGATCAATACGACGATCCAGCAAAAGCCTCGTGGACCCTAAGAACACGGAGCGACCCAAGGACAACCGCCTTCT
>NC_046658.1:66627221-66630863 GCF_010883055.1 Belonocnema kinseyi | reverse complement strand
AAATATTCTCGCTGCGCGGGCACATTCTCGTCGCGCGCTGTACGCGCGGGTACGCTCTCACGCTCGTTTTCGTACGTTTACTATGTACACTTTAACTACATTTTTTCAAATAACGTAAATACTATAACTCAAATCGAAAACTGTGATTCATACTTCTGAGGAATTACAGCCATAAATTGTAACTGCAATTTTTTTCGATTTGTTTTTAAAGAAGGTTCTCAAAGCACCAACGGCTTTGCCGATTACATTCTCATTACGAAACTCGTGCTTCGCGCTCGATAATTTGTGTCCAATTGAAAAACTTCATGAAGATAATTTGTGAATTCTGTTAAAATCTACTAAAAACAACGGTTTAAACTGATGGATCTCTTAAAAACCAAAATTGCATATTTTTGAAAATGATTCAACTTTTGTCTAATTAAGAAATTTTATGATAATTGTTTCGGAAAACATATATTTTATATCTAGTAGAAATTTGGGTTGATATTTCTTAATCTATTAAAAAAAAATTTGCCTTTTTTTGAAAATTTTCAAAATGTTGATAAGCATATAACTTTTTGAAGTTTTATCAAATTTAAAACTGTTTTGAGAAGAATTTGCAACTGTTTTTAAAGTGTACTAGAAAATTTGACAAAAATTTCTGAAACTCATAAAAAATTTGTATTCAAATTTTGAAAAAGCTCCAACTTTTTGAATTATTATCTAATGGAAAAATTTAACTGACACAGTTTCTAAATATATTTGATATCTAGTGGCTAATACAAATTAAATTTCCTAATCTTTTAGAAAAATAATTTTTCTATTTTTCTGAACATTTTCAAAATTTTGAAAAGTATATAACTTTTCTATTTTTCATCGAAATTGAAAATTTTATTTGGATAATTTGCAAATCTTATATCCATATATAAGACACTTTGACAAAAATTTCTAAAATTTGAAGAAAAAAAATTTCAGACAGACAGACACCGATACAATTTTATGATGTTCAGATTCTTCGAGTGCTGAAACTTAAACATCCATTAAAAACTAGAGATCGAAAATTTGGAAGATTACATTACACTCTTATGAATGAGAATGTAAAAATAAGTAAAATAGACAATGATACAATATATATGATATTATATAAAAAGTAACCTTAACAGACAAAATAGTTTTTAATTAGCATAGTTTAAAGAAATAATTAGAAAAATGAAACTTGAGTAAGAAATGCAGTAGTGCATATTTGACATATTATAATAATCATCAGATATAATCATAAAGTTCAATTAACCCTTAATCGTCACACGTCCTGTATGGAACGTAAAGGGCACATTGGGTCAGATTGGCCCATCACCAACTTTAAATGATTACATCAATCAGAGAGTGCATTTTTTCGGGTGTAAAAATTCATGTATTTTGTTAAACTCCTTTGAATTAACCGCGAATATTATTGTAATAGATGTAAATAAATGAAAATAGTTTATAAAATTAAAATCGTTAGAGAAATTTAGAAAAATGCCGTTCGTTTACACAAAATTAGATAACATTTTCAATTTTTATTATTTTTCCACCAAAATTAACCTACCTACTGCCGGTTAAGGGTGGAATATAACCTAATCAAGATAAAACATACTAAGTACGTAAAATGAGCTTTGTCGTAGGCTTTGTGCAAAAATGTCTCCAATTATCCGATGTTTTATTTAAATGAATACTAAACTAATTTTGTTTTAATAATTCACTTGTTTAAATGTTCGAAAAAACAAATCAACAAGTAACTGATTATTTGGTTTACGAATTTCGATCTAACCAACTTAATATAATATTAAGAAAATTGAAATATATTAATATATTATTATTAAATATTAAATATTATATATTAAATATTTAGGATCAAGAATATCTGGCGATCCGCATTTTTCTTTAGATCTCCTTCGGTAAAAAAGGACCCTCTTTAACGAAATAAATGTTTCAAAAACATTTTCCAATACTAAGTTGGACTGAAATATATTA
The DNA here is from genome assembly GCF_010883055.1 of Belonocnema kinseyi. NCBI lineage: Eukaryota > Metazoa > Arthropoda > Insecta > Hymenoptera > Cynipidae > Belonocnema > Belonocnema kinseyi. Next base: position 66,628,874 of record NC_046658.1, on the reverse strand, counting down.
AATCAAAATACGAGTGAAATTTTGTGTGACACATTTCCGGGACAAGTTTATTTTTTGAACCCCCTGGGCTATTGCAATGAATGTGCCACTTGTACTTAGGTCGACACGTCAATGTCACATAAGGGGGCGTGCAAAGTGCGTTGCTTGGTTTCAACATGAATTAGAAATGACCTCTGCAGTTACAGTTGCAAGCCTGTCTGCCGCAGGCGACCTCCACTTCTCCCAATGGCAGTGCTTTTATCGTACATGTGCACTCACACAACCCCACTTGCCGGATACAGGTTGTGACATTGCTATCGCCATAATTTACTGGTGAATTTATCACCGTTATTTTATTTCCACGAAAGCTATATTCGACTTCCCCGGCCTCGTTACTTTGACAAAGATCTCTCGGGACGGTTTCCGTGCTTTATTTCACCAAAGAAAAATATTATTTCATCAGTCTGGTCTTAAAAATAAAATATATATTTCATTATCAGATGGGCTATAAGCGTGTGATAAATCTAATGATTTTAATCAAATTAACAGGATTAGTGACAAGAGGTGTTAAGGGGAAAGAGTTGTTTAGCTAGACACCACAATTTACACACAATCATTGAAAACTGCTGTTTATGGTCAGCCCTCACTTTTGATCTACTTAAATTATCAAAATAAATTCATTCATGGACTATTTGCTAATTTATTTGATAAAGTAATTTAGAATTAAAATTTGAATAAAAAGAATCGACTTTCTAAGAAATGATGTGCCTCAACATTTTTATTAAATTTTTACTCATACTTCAATGCTTGGAGATTTTGCAAAGGCTGGGTGTAAAAATTGAAATGAGTATGCAATGAAAGACCTGGAGTATTACATACAAAAAGAAGAAGTAAAAAATCATTACACTTGGCACGATTTAATAAAGAAATTTGACGCTGTGAATCACCAATAAAAAAACTTTCAGATATTTTCTTCCGGAAAGTATTTTTTGAATATGATTCGTAAAAGGTGGATTTATGTCAGAATTTATTTTTATCGTCAATGATATAAAAGACTATGTTTTTCATTTTGAAGTAATAGAAAACATTTTTCAGAATAATGTACGATATATAAAAAGGTGCAGATATTTTATTTTATATTGATATCTTGCTTGGGTATTCATAAAATAGACTTTATTAAAATCTTTTAAACCTCATTTACATAAACATATATAAAAATTTATCTTTGCTATTAGAATTATCTTGCATAAAGATATAAAACGCAGAAATGAGCATGAAAAGAATACAATAAATTACAGAACAACAGGACAACCGCAGGATTTCGCCGGGAGCGGGTGCTGATCTGAAAAATTGCACCCGCTTCCAGCGAAATCGCGGTAAAATTTGAGCCACAACCACGTCTCACAACCGTGAGATAGGTGGTTACAGTCTGTAAAGGAATCAATACGACGATCCAGCAAAAGCCTCGTGCACCCTAAGAACACGGAGCGACCCAAGGACAACCGCCTTCTGCATTTTTCCCGCAAGTGTTCTAGCATATTGTTGACACGCAGGGATGCTTTTTATTTTATCAGCAAGTGAAAGCTTGGCACCTCCAAGAGCGCCGATGATAAGGACCATCAGTTTAACAGAATATTCCGGATACAATCGTTGCAACTCCCTTATAAGGTCTCG
>NC_046658.1:66602942-66627121 GCF_010883055.1 Belonocnema kinseyi | reverse complement strand
CTAGATAGTATGTGAGCTAAATGCTCGGGGTGTGCATGGCACGCCCTGCAGCTATCATCGGAAATGTCTTGGCTCAAAATGTGGCGACGGTATGTTAAGGTGTAAATGACACCGTTTTGGCATGCAAAAATGAAACCCTCTGTACCAGACTTCAATCCGGGCGATTTAAGGAAAGCAAACTTTAGCTAACAAGACATTGACTGATCCTTCACATTTCTGTACTCGAGATAGATAAGATTTGATGCATTTTGCTCACCTCTGATACTGAAGTCAAGTCCGAGTGTTTCAGCAGCCTCCTCCGCTGCTTTGTACAGAGATGCTCCTTTGCCCACTTCTTCGTGATTCCTGACCATTTTAAGAAGAGGGTCTCTTCCATTTGCAACTCTATGTGCTGTACCCAGAATAATCCTGTTGTGAAGACATTCAAGACTCAATATTCCGCGACCCTCTTGACGGCGTGAGATGTACAGTCGCGGAACGGAAGACTTAAAATGCATGCTTTTATTCATGTGCATGTGTTCATGTCTCAAGGCCGTGAGACGTGGTTGTGGCTGAAATTTTACCGCGATTTCGCTGGGAGCGAGTGCAATTTTCCAGATTAGCACCCGATTCCGGCGAAATCCTGCGGTTGTCCTTATGACTAATTTTTAATTATATGTCTTTAGAGTTCATATGTGGAATAATGATAATAATGCTGTAACGTACAAAATATTACTTAAACGGTTGAAATTGAATTGACCCAAGTCGGAATTTAGGCCCTACTTTGACACTCTTCACGCTAATATTTGTAGAGGTTAAGGTTGTTAAGTAGAGGATATTCCCATACGATTTTTACCCCTCATTTTAGCGCTCTTATGGGCACAAATTTCCAAATATTTTATTTGGGGCGTCAAAATAGAGGTTTAGTTTTTGTTTCTAATTTAATGCTCCACACTCTACCTTCATGTACAGAATAAAATTATTTGACGATAAATTAACAAAAGTAGAGGAAGAAGAAGGCATAGTGACATTTGCGTAATGATTCAAGTTATTTTGCACACGAAAAAAATATACATTAAATTTGATATAACTAATCCTATAGTTGAGGATACGCTGGGTAGTTTAATAAAATTTAAAATCGTCTTTATTGTACATTGCGTTGAACTAGTCCCGAGACTATAGAAAACAGTTCTATAAGATTATAACTGATTTTTCGCCTCAAAACACTTAATCTTTTGTATTATTATATTATTACTATTATACTCTAATATTTGTTCACATGCTTAAGTACACAATTATTTACCATTACACAATTACTAGACTATTTATAATCGCACGCTATGAAAATTTGTATTCGCCGCGGGTTCGAACCCTATAAGTTTCGCATTCCTAACGCCTGAGGCATCTCGACTAGCCTAGTTTCAAGTATGCAAAAAAAACTGAAATATAACCTACAGCTGTGCAAGACTGTCTGCAAATTTTTGTGACCCATTCTGTAAAAAATATTGCTACGTTTATAATAATACATGTACTACTAAGATTTTAGATTTTAGAAATATTGCAAATTATTATTGTATATTTTATGTGCTTAAACAAGATTTAAACTAAATCAAAAAATATTTCAAGATATTTTAAAAGATTTTAAAAATTGCAATATATATTTTCAGAAATTTAATAGATTTTAAAGGATTTCAACAAATTTCCGAAGATTTCAAAAGATTTAACAGATTTAAAGAATTCGAGAACATTATTTATATTTTAAAATTACTTTCAAATTTAGGACTCATTTAAATTCTGAAAATCTCTTTAAATACATAAAAATATTTTTAAATTACATGAAGATCCTTAAACTCTTTTGAATTTTTTAAAAATTATTTAAAATTATTTATAATATTTGAAATTCCTTACAGACTTTTTAAACTAAAAATCTCTTGCACCCATAAAAAGTATTTTAAAGTCTTTAAAATCATTTGAAAATCCTTGTACTTTTTGGAATTCTTCTAAAATCTTTTAAAATTCTTTAAAATTACTTGAAATCTTTTGAAATTAATTTATAAACTTTAATCTTTTTTAATTGAAAAGAATTTTTAAATCCCGTTAAATTATTTTGAAATTCAATAAAATCCTTTTAAACACTTGAAAATATTTTGTAATTATGCAATAATACATAAACTCTTTTGAAATTCTTGACATTTGTTAAAATCATTTTAAATAATTTGGAATCTTTGAAAACTTGTAGAGCGCAAAGCGAAATTGAAGAATATGTCAGAATATTTGTGAATATTTGGGAATATTTTGGAATATCAAAAATATTTGAGGTTATAAAGAATATCAAGAATGCCAAGAATATTGAAAGAACACGTGTATGGGAATATTTAATGAATGTATTCATGTTTTCAAAATTTGAAGATAATTGGTTGAATTTGGGAAAGTTTAATTAGCAATTTAAAAATTATTAGTTTTTATGTGATTTGAATTGAACACAAATAATTGACATTTTAAAGGCTTTGATTATAAAAAGTTTTAATACCAAATTTTTTTGTAAATATAAATTTTTTTCTCTTTAAAATGAAGTTCGAATTCTTTACGTTTCAAGGTTCTGAAGTAAAATTTTATTTTTATTTTTAATGTTTCCCATTTGAAATTAATATTTATTTTGAAAGTTTGTTGAGCATAATTCAGAGATTCGAACGAAATTAAGAGGCTTTTTTGGATAATATAAAACTTTGGCGAAATACAAATTTCACAATGTGCCTCCGTAGCTGCATTATTTTTAGTGACTTTTTATAGTTAGCATTATTTTTAGGTAAATTATATGGAATTTTAAGAAATAATTAGAAAATATCTGAAAATGCCCCTTGATTTTGTTCGAATCCCTGGTATAATTCAATTCATTCATTGATTGTATAACAATTCGCCTTATTAGCTTGAAGTTCAAATTATATTTTCGTTCTGTAATAACCATTTAAAATTCTATAATTTCAGAACCTTCAACTTTGAAAGATTCAATTTCGTTTTCAATATTAAAATCTCAAATCTTGATCGCTTTTAACTTTTAATTGTTAAAATTCAAAAGTTTTAATTATTTAGTTTTGAACGCTTTCAATTCTAAATAATTTTCAATTATCTAATCTTAAAATATTCAATTTTTAAAGTTTTGACATTGCCCTATTTTCTAAATTTTTAATCTGAAATTATTCAATTTCGTGATTCTTCAATTCAAAAGAAAATTGTGTGAAAGGAAAATCTATTTCTTCAGAATCTTTGGTAACTAATTTGGAGTCATTTTTTGTGGTACAGAAAAAAGTAAATGCAAAAGATTTGTATCTTTCTTACCTTTTTCTTTTGAAGTTTCTTTTCGTGTGTTTGATACGTTTTTTGGGGGGTTTGAATCTGGGTTCTTTATAACTATCTTTACAATCTTAGCCCTGGTTTGCATTTTTCCTTTTGCTTGCAGTCACCATATTAGGGGAAACTTCTTTCTTCTTAAAGCCATTTCGATGTTATCACTTTAATATTTATTATTTTAAACGAATTAAACTGCTGCTTTCACAAACTGTGGTGATGGAATTTTAGAGAAAACAACAAAGTATCTGTCACGAGGGCGCAGGCGTCGAGGTGACGACGCCACATATTTTGTGCGTTAAAATTTAAGAGCGTTAAAAGAGAATTTAAAAATTTTACGGAGAAAATGGAGCCTTAAAGGAGACATAAGTAAAACTCAAGAATATAGAGGCAAGCCCTTCAGTGTAGGGGCTGATGCTTCTACAGAAGGAAATTGAATGAAAATATCTTTAGGAGTGGCTACGTAGGAGCTAGTAGAATAAACAGCCGCAAAGTAGGGACAATACTTCCACTTGGAGCGTCAAAGTAGGGCTAATATTTCGACTCGGGGAGTTACATGTACGATGCAGAAAAATTTTTTAATTAAAATTGGATTACAATTTCATCAAAACATAAAAAGTACTAAATATAGTTATAAAAAAAAATAATATATGAGAACTTCTGTTTCAAAATGTTTCAAACTCTAGATATTTAATTACCATAATATCATCAAATAGACGATTTATCTACATCATAATTTACTTAGAAATGGATCTTTCAAAATCTCGCTTTATCACTTACAAGGTACAAGTTTGTTCAAAACTTCAGTCTTCTTCAAAACTATTTGACGGTTGAAAGTTTCAAAGCACTTTGCATACAATATCATCAATTTGACGTAATTTACATTGAAGTAAAATCACAGGGAACCTCTTTTAAGGGGAAAAAAATTCGCATTATTATAGATTGAGCAAATTTTAGTAATATTTGTGCAAAACTACAATACAATTTTTAGTATGAGTATTATTAAAATTATTATTATTTTGTCATGTTAGGCTAGTCCATTTACGCCCCGTAACGCTGTAGTAATTAATTAACGGTGTAGTTTTTAATAAAGGCATGATATAATATCATGCCTTTATTAAAAACCCCAGTGAACCCTTGCTGACTTACTCTTGCTACTAGAGGATCATCCAAGTCCTTTAGCAAAAGGACATATGCAGACAGACTGCTCCACTTCACTGGGTGTTGGCCTGTGAAAATTTTTCATTCACTAAGATGGGCTTAGAATCGCTGTATGAATTTAATGAAGTACTCGCATTTGCCTGGTCGTTTGGCCAAGGGAATAGATAACCGCAGAAAACCGCATCCCGAGATCATCTGTGTTTGAACAATTGAGTTTGAAGGTAGACATTCGGTCAAGACCATTTAATGAGCACAATTATCTACAATTATTTTTAACAACCTAGTTGAATTTTTAACCAAAAATTATGACTTTAACAAAGTAGTTGATTATACCAAAAATTATGACTTTAACAAAGTAGTTGATTATACCAAAAATTATGACTTTAACAAAATAGTTGATTATATCAAAAATAATTAGATTTTTAACAAAATAGTAGAACTTCTAGCCAAATGGTTAAATTTCCAACAAAAAAAAAAAAATTTTCGATCAAGAAGATTATTTTTCTATCAAAAAAGAAGAATGTTCAATTTATCCAATATATAGGATAAAGTTTCAAACAAAGATGGAATAGTTACATTTTCAGATTTAAAAAATTCATTTTTAACAAAAAAAAAATGAGTTTTCAACAAAAATAAATAGATGAATTTATGACCAAGTAGATTAATGTTCTGTCAAAAAGATAAATTTGCACAAGAATACATCACTTCTTAACAAAATCATTTAATTTTGAAGCAAAGAAGTTGAGTTATCTACATAAAAGTTGAATTTCTGCCCAAAAATATGATTTTTCAACCAAAACGTTTTACTTTCAACCAAACAGTTTAATTTTCTACCATATTATTAAATTTTAAAGCCGGGTGGATACATTTTTTCAATATAAGATAGTAGAATTTTTAACATCAACGTTTATTTTAAGCAAACAGTCGAATTTTCACCCAAATAGTTTAACTTCTGACTAAAAAAGATAAATTTCTAAATCAAAATGGAATAATGTGATTCTCAAATTTAAACGTTTATTTTCAACCAAACGTGAAACGAATTTTCGCATTAAAATAATTACATTTTCAACCAACGAGATAAAGCTTCAATAAAAAATGAATTTTTAACGAAGACGTAAACATTTTAATACAAAAAATTATTTTTCACTAATATATTTGTATGTTCAACAAAATAATCAAATTTTCTACCATATAATATAATTTTTAACCAAAATAGATGAATTCCAAACAAAAAATATGATAAAAGCCTTTTCAATTGAAAAGTGAACTTTTACCCGAAAATATAGTTGGATTTTCGTAATGGGTTTAAGTTCTAAATTTTATCTAAGTTCGTAACGTTATTTCTATTTATAGGCCCTCACCCCTTGTTAACATCCTTATTATTTAGCCCCCTCCTTCGACCTAAAACTGAAAACATTGTTTAGGGAAAATACTGCCAGGCCACTTTTTCTTTTAGGACTACACCACTGCCTGTGGACATTCAATCGTTAGAATGTTCTGAGCAATTATGAGGGATATTTAAAGAGGTTATGGTCTGGATAACGCTGAAACCTTAAAGAACTCGATTGAATTATACATGCAATAAAACATAAAATATGAAAAAAAGAAATGCGAAAAAAGTTTTAATTCTACTATTGAAAGCTTTGAAAATAAGAAATCTACCTAAATAGTTATACAAAACAAGTGCCGAATTCTCCAGAATAATATCTCACAATAAAATATTATACATTTGCAATGATTTAATACAAATGCATTTAAAACTGAATTAAAACGTAAGTAATTCAAAAGAAAATAATTGAAACCTAAATTTACCATTTTTAATTTAAAAAATTTAAAGTCATTTTTAATACAACTTAATTCATGCAGAAAATTAGGGACAATCTAAAAATACATGTTCATTAATATTTTTAAATGTTCATAAAATTTTTTAAGTTAAAAATTATATAATAATACAAAATTGAATTGTTTCAAATATAAATCTTCAAAATGGTGGAAAACAAAATTTCCAGCTTAAAACGTCTGAAGCAAAAAGCGTATTTTAATTGCACAATTCTGAATTAAAGATCCTTAAAATTGTACAATTCGAAAATAAGGATTTATAACATTAAAAACTAAAATGTTTAAATTTATTTTTTCAAGAAATTAAAAAGTTCAAAACTGAATAGTTTCAATTTTGTATAGGTATATCACATTGAAAAATTCGAATCAAAATATTTGAAATTAAATACTTCTCTATTAAAAAATTAAAATTTTGAAGCCTGAAAAATTGAAGTATTTCAAAAAGAATTAACAACCGTATACGCTCTCAACATTGTATCCAGCTGACTTTTACAATTAAAATTATTTTTTTAATTTTTTGTCCCTTACAAATCAAATTATTTTAGAACGTGGCATTTAAAATTGATTTGCTTTCAATTTACATACACTGTAAAAAATATTGCTGAAAATTACATTTCATTCTGTAACTTTTTCCTACGATTGTTGTGGGAGGATCACACGTTTCTTGGAAATTGACAGTGATTATTAAAGGAATTTTACCATGAATGAATGAAATTTACAATGAACGTGTAATTTTCTCACAACAATCATAGGACATAAAAATACCAGTGATATTTGTGGGAATTTTACACTAAAGTGTAACTGAAATAAAAATGTAGTTTCACAACGTTTATGTAAACTTCCAAATATTAGTGTAATTTCACATGTGGAATGTAATACATTTTACAGCAGCGATGTAAAATTCCATAATCCTTGTAATTCCGCTGTTGAACGCTTGATGGCTTGGTAAACTGCGAGGTGCGAGTAAATTCAATGCAAGATTGTGCAAAATTTCAGCAGCATTCGGATATATTTTAGAATTGAAATCGTGGATTGTGCTGGGTTGAGAGCATCACATATGCAAAGTGCAATGTTTTTTAACTTAAATAAATTTGTTCGCATGTTTAGCATGCTTGCGAAAAAAAAATAATTTTGAAGGTTACGGCTGTTTCGACAGCAGCTGATATAAATTAGGATGCGCCTATTTCGCCCACTGATCATAACCTTATAAGTTTGATGCGTATTTGTTTTGTAACAGCAAACCAAACAAAAAGTTAAATTTTTTCTGTCTAATAAGCACATGACTTCTTTTATTTATATAACTTATTATTCTTACAATTCGATTTAATTAAAACATACATTCAGCGATTCAAAATACCCGGGCTGTTCATTGCGAATGTGCAACCTTTTACATGCAGCGTTTTACAGGGTCACTGTAATTTCAGAAGGCGAATGTAAAATTCCATTCTTCCAAAACTGCTTTTTACCATCTGTGTGAAATTTTACACTATCGTGTTATTTCTACCTAATTTTGGTAAATTCCCCACAGTAATCACTGGTATTTTTATGTCCTATGATCTTTGTGGTCAAATTACATAAAACTTTTTACAGTGTACATTTTAAATTAAACACTTCGAACACAATGCTTTTCAAATTGAAACTTTTTTATTTGAGGGTTTAAAATTGTGCAATTTTAAAGTAGTATAAAACAATATAATACAAAGAAGAAACGGCGAAGAATAATTTTATTCAGTAAAAAAATCACGCTTGTTGAAAAAAGAATAGGAACACAATTATCAGTTCAAAAATATTCTTTCCAACTAATAGAAATAAAAATCTTGGCTGATAAGAGCTTAATGAAAGCTCGTGTCAAATTTTCACGGCACATAAAATATTTACATGGCTTTCGTGAATTTTAATTGGAATATTGTATTTTTGAAGCACAAATATAGATGTAACGGAAGCGAGTGGATATATAAATTTTCTGGCCATGAGCACGTGAAATTGTCACCGAGAAAATTACACGGATGGAATCCAATAACGTGCACGTTGATATCTACGGCAGCCGGTCATGAAGAGGCTGTTATTTTTTGTCGAGTTTTTCCTTGTGGAAGCCACATTCGCCCATTCTCTTTCTTTTTAAGGATTTTTCAACATGAACGGCTAAACTATAGAAAAGTTGTCGTAAGTTGATGAAATGACCAAAAGAATTTTTGTGTGGTTTAAAAATGGTTGATTTAGATCATATATTTTGGAAAAAATTCAAAAACTGAAACAAGTTACAGTTGTAATTAGGGGATGGTCAGTGGTCACTGATCGGAGAAAAAACCGGGAAATAGCCAGGGATTATTTTTAAACCCGGGAATTTTTTTGATTTGTTTTTACTTTTGTCATGAATATTGTCACGATTTTTTCCCTTTTTAAAGATTTTAACTTTTTTCCCTGTTTTCAAGGAAATTCCCCTTTTCCCCTCCCACACCCTTTTTCCACTTTTTCTACTGAATTAATATAACTCAATTAGACAATCCAATTATTTGTTGTTGTAATTTCATTCTTTTTAGTTGAAAAGTCTACTATTTTATTTTTGGCTCAGAATACATCACTTTTGTTAAAAATTCAAATGTTTTGATCAAAATATTATTGTAATTAACCTTTCTTTTTGTCGAATATTCTACTATTTAGTTGAAAATTTAATTATGTTGTTGAAAAATCAACCATTTTATTTCAAAGTCGTTGAGAAGCCCCTTTAGTTGAATAATAATTTTTTTCACATTCGTCATATTAGATAAAAAAGATCGACCGCTTTAATTGAACATTTATCGTTGTTGGTTGAAAATTCAACTGTCATATAAAACATTAGTCTCTTTTGGCTTAAAAATTAAAATACATGGTTGAAAATGCAAGTGATTTTAGTTAAGTTGAATCTTTTTTGTTGGAAAACTCAATAAATAGGTTGAAGATTCATTCTCGTGATTCAAAAACTCAACTGTTTGGTTAAAAATTCAACTTTTTTGTTGAAAAATCATCTCTTTTGCATGAAAGTTTAATTGTTTTGTTAATATTTGTTTATTATTAAAAATTAAAGTATTTGTCTTAAAATTTATCTTTTATGGTAGCAAATTAATTTTTTTATGAAATTTCAACTTTTCCGGCTTAAAAGTCAACCTTTTTTGAAACCTTTGACTTCTTAGCAAGAACACTCAACTTGCTTGATTAAATTTCATTCAGAATGAAACATATTTCGGCTAGAGACCTTAGATATATTGTACTCACATTAATGCAATTTAAAAGAATTTCTTCTCCTATTATTCCTCAATTATCTTGAAAATTCTCTCTATTTTCCCTTTTTTTGGGAGCATTTTGGGCTGTGAAATTTTAAATCACTTTTACAATAATATACATTCCATATTGTTGGAAAAACCGGGAAATAGCTTGGATTTTTTTAAAGTTCGAGCGGCCACCCTGAATTACTTTAGTGAAAAAAAGGAACTCATTGAAATTACAAGTATAAAATAAGAAAGTAATCATTATTATTTCCATAAGCTGAGATATTTGATGAAAAAATGTATTTTAATAAAAAAATTGTTTTTTTATTCAAATTATTATTATGATAAAATGTATAATATCCGTAATTCTCGAAAGCTTTAAGGGAATTTTAACTGTTACAGTCAGGGCGCAAATGACCAATTTACGTCGCTCGATAAACCAAGATTATGAGCTGCAATAGGAAGAGTAACATCTCATAGCTTCACTAGAAGCTTTTCAAGACAAGACGTTAAAATTGAGCTCGTTATTGCGGCTTAAAGTTAAAAATGTGACAAACTTATATTATGTAGGTGTATGGTATATTTGACGAGGTCACTAGTCTTTCGCTTAAACAAGATTTAAAAATGACTGCTATGTCGAGGCTCAAATATACATTCATGAGAAAGATTCGTAATCTAGTTAACTACTAGTTTAATAATGGACGATAAACTTTTAATATCACGTAAAACCATGACTAGCAGTGACATTTCACTCTTTGTTAATGTACCATCGTATGCGACGAGGTCAACTAAAATTCCTAATTAAAAAGACATTTTTAAAATTTAATAACTTGTTACAAATTTAATTAATTATGAAATAATTTGTAAACCTTTTCTTCAATTTAAACTCATTGACAATTACTGCGGACTTTCAAAAACATCGTTACGCTATCCTAAACACTTTTCCAGCAATAGCTTAAACCCCCCAGCGTGAAAATATTGTGATTTTTAAAGTACATAGAGTAAAAATAAAGGAATAAGATCTTTAACAAAAATTAATACATAGGCATCATATTACATTAAATATGAAAGTCTTAACATTTCGAGTCAAAATGTATTGCATTTTCCAGCAAACAGTTAAATTTTTAAACAAAAAAGATCAATTTTTTACTAAAAGAGATGAATTTTTGACGCAAGAGTTGAGTATTTAAGCCGTAAATAAAAAAAGTTCTAATTTCATCAAATAATCTAATCCTCGAGCCAAAAAGACGACTGTTTTAGGATACAGTTTAATTTTCAATCAATAACCAAAAATGCAATAGTTCATTTTCAACCAAGAAGATTAACTTCCCCCCAAAAAGATGAATTTACAACAAAATAACTTAGAATAGTTAAATTTTAAGTTAAAAAAATTAATTTTGAAACTAAAAAGAATTCATTTTGAACAAAATAAGTAAATCTTTTACCAATAAAATAAATTTTTTACATAGTAGTTAATTTTTCAACCCATTAGTCGAATTTTGAACTGAAAACTATCTATTTTCAGCTAAAAATGGATCAGTTAAACGTTCAGTTGAGGGAATCGTCATAAAATTTGTTACTCTCCCTCTACCCGGCAGTGTAACGTACTTTTTGAGCGGCCCCTACTAAACAATTCCAGTGATTCAATTACAAATTTCAAGTCATTATTTTCATACTATGAATTATAGAATCATTTATCATTTCTCACTCCTATGATAGAAGCTCTGTACCTATTTACACGCCATGAAGGAATTGCATGTGTTACGCTCAGTGTTATCGCAATTACAGGCACAATAACCATAAAGCATTGAATTTCAATGAGTACAAATACATAGGGCCGATATTATCGACGAAATAGGTTTCTTAACATAGGCTCACACACACGTCATTGAGTATAATGTTCAAATTCTGAATAGCGAAAACTAATGTTAGCTGGTTTGTTATCAACTATAAAATAAATTCAGTTTCATTAGATTTTTTGAAATTTATTTCCATGATTTTCGAAAAGAACATTGATTTAAACTGTTTTTTCTTTCATTTAAAAATACTTGAATGAAATTTTTCTACTCACATAAATATGTGACAATTCTGAGTGATGAAAAGGATTTTTTATACTCTAAAACTGAGATTCTCTTAAAATATACATAGAAAAAAATAATTTCAAAAGTTACACCTTAAAATTGGTGTGCCCTTAATTTGGGGGTTTATCACAAATTCAGCAATTTGTCTGAATTTTAGTAGGTTAATGTCTGAGTTTCAGAACTTAATTGTACGTTTTCTCATATTCAAATAATCTTTACATGAATACTTTTTTCATTGTAAACAGTATATATCTTCTAATTTTTTAATATCTTTTATAATAGTTTCATAACAGAAACCGTTCATTAAAAACTTGACTAGTATAAAACATTAACTTATGGAAATATAAAATAGCCTACATAACAATGACTTTAGCTGTTTAACATTTCTCTAAATTGGATGTGTTGCAGTCATAGATAATATTAGATTTGACAAAATAATCCGCTATTGATTGACATCAAAAGTGACATACATTAAAAAAAAAGTGATATGATCATTTCGGGAAAATATAAGAGTGAGATAGACAATTTGGCTATGTTTAATATTTTTCCTTAAATAACAATGTTATCCCTGTTAAAAAATGTCATGAATAATATCGCGATTCTCAAAAGAATAAGTACATTATTTTTCCAGGACTTATTGCCCTCAATATATCTATAGGATTGTTTTAAAATGAATGAAATCGAATACTCTGAAGATATCAGCTGGTTAAATCTGGAGTTCCTTTATGGAGAGTTGTGTCACCACTTACTCCGCTTCTGATTGGTGCAGCCAAAACGGAATCGGATGTTTGGAAATTGGTGCGACTTTCAATTCAAATTTAATGTTCAGTCAATGATAAAATTGTAAATGAATATAATAAAAATAATAATGTAGGTGTAATAATGAAGAAAGTTTGAAAAGTGAAAAATATTTTTTTATACACACTTTTAAAAAAATACTATTATTTAAGACTGTTTGATAAAGGCTGTAACATCTAATAAATACACAGTAAAAATAAATACTTAAAGTTATATTCGACTTTATTTCAGATTTGACTTGAATTAAGGAAGTACCTGAATTTAAGTGTGCAAACTATCTTGAATAAAGCACTAACTTTTCTCAAATGAGAAATCAGCATTTGTCTATTGGAATAAAGTAAAGTATCCTCCTATATTTCAATATTCAGTTCTGAAAGTAAGTTGAAGGCAACCTGAAATAACCTGTAAGGCTTTTGTCACCTAAAATAAAGGAATATACCTTTTCTGAATTTCAGGTTCGTACTACCTTGCATGATGTTACAGAACGCTGACGCTACTATACAGCTCGTGGCCATTTGTTCTAGTCGCATCCTACACCAATACTCCACGTCGCGTTGGTCATTGTCGGCTATGATACTATGTTTCCATCATTCGAGGAGTTTTCGTTTCATAGATTTAAAAATGTGCTGCAGCAAAATCAGTTCCAGTTATCAGCCAATATTTGGATTATTAAACCAATCAAAATAATTAAACTATTACCAAACTTTTTATTTCGCAGCGTGAGCGCCCTTTCAATACATTACGGAACGCAATTGTCTGAAGATTTTGGATCGCACCTGCCCCCAATATACCGTTTTTCCATTTGTCCTACTTTTCCTGTAATTTCTTACAAGTTTGAATCCAACTTGTATATTTTCTAAATCGAATAACTATTATATAAAAACAGCTGAGGAGTGTGGGCAGGGCGTGAGAAAGTCCTGGTTTATAGTCAGAATATTACCTGAATTTCAAATAGTCCTGACCTGAATTTCAGGAATTTAATTCCCTTAATTTAATGTTCAGATGTAATTCTTAATTACAGATTGCTTATGCTTCTTTTTGTGACACCTTAAAATAAGCCGAGTTTTCGACTTAAATTAAGTACTTTTTTTGCTATGTAGTAAGTAGAATAACAATAATAATAATTTAGATGTGTTCATTAAAAATTATTAAAATGTAAAAAAATAGACATGCATTTTTACAATAATAATTATTTAATTAGCTAAATCAAATTTTATACTACAAATGTTCAATTTTTACGGAAAAAAAATGTGACACAATATGGGGAAAATTGTCTAATTGTATTGTTTGTGAATTAAAGTAAAGAAATTGAATTCGGAGGTTATGGCCTTTTCTTCAACAACTTTCGATTAAATTATTTCGAATAAAAATAAATTTAATTCAATCACAGAGAAGACCAAAATGAACGTCACATTAAAGTAATATTTTGTAAAACAGAGTTGAGAAATCGGAAATAAAAAAAGTATTTTTATGAGGTTAACCCCCCTGTTTGCAATAGATGTGTGTAATGTTTTTTAGCCCTAAAAACTTTTTTTCAAATAAGTCTTTATTTCAGAACAATAGGTAAAACGTAAGAGAAAGTTTATGATATAACTAAAATGTAAATTACATAAATAAAGTAGACAAGTTTTTACTGCTGATTTGTTTGAATCATATTTCAATTCAAATTTGTTTAATTATACAATGAATATCAAAGAGAATTCATGCTGCGGGCGAACGTTCATTTGAAATCACATTTCAAATTTATACATTATTCTATAAAAATAATAATGGAAGACAAATTACAGTTAAAAAAGAAGATAGAACCTCAATTCTTATTGGTAAGTTATGTGCATAGCCACGCTTTTGCTAGCATATTTATTTTCATGTATTTTTCCTTTGATTTAGCTTGGTTACAAATTCTTAGACGAAAGAGCAATTCTATATAACCGGGTGCAATGATCTGAATATTTGTTCCATTTCATGGAAAGTATCAAACGTAGCTTCATTGGCGTAGAAGAGCAAGATTTCTTTATATTCTGGATTAAAAAAGCTTATTTTCAAAACAATCACTACACAAAAATATGTATTGACTTGTAACCTCTTCTTGACAATAAATCAAATGTTTCGCGCTTCGTTACGTATTTCTGATTCCGGTTTCGCGGCGGCTAGTGGAGGGGGTAAAGTGACACAACTCTCCCTAGAGGAACTCTAGTTAAATCCAATTTAAGGAGCTGATAAACAAATGATGAACCTAGCAACCATAAATTTACAACAGGTCAAGTTTATTTATTGTAATTCATTTTAATTTGTACCATCGTATTGCATCATATGAAGCGGATTACTATTAATCAATTTAATATTTTCAACACGAAAGGCGACGAATAATAAAAGAAAACTAAACAAAATTTTTCTACGAGAACTGAAAAGGTCCTATTTTTGGATTAATTCATTAATATTTTTTTAGTAAATCGCAGCAGTTCTACTTCATAAACAACAAAATATTATGATGAGGTTTACGTAATTGACTCAGGTATTCTTCATTTCATAGCATTTATTCAGCTGACTTGATTGAACGTTTAATTTAAAATTCGAAATAGCTTCAGTTATCTATTTTATACCTATTTTTCGATAATTGCTCATATCCTTTATTGAAATTTGCTTTCAAATATATCCGTTATTATTTAAAAATAATATGAACTTATGTGCAAAAATTTGGTTTTTTTTTTAATTATCTCGAGATCATTAAATAATCTTTGTATTTGACTTTCAGGTAATAATAAGAAAAATGTCCGGGGCTATTCAAGAACCTATCAACACTGAAAAAGAAAAATAGAAGAGTCCTGACTATCTCTGTATTACAAGCGGGGTAAATTTTGAATCAACCTACATGTGGAAAATTACCAATTTCAATGTGTTCAAAACTGCATTGAGAGAAAATCCACTCAAATCAGAAACTTGGGACCTGAAAAGTAATATGAGTGTGAAACTGAACTTCAAACTTGTAAATGAACGGCCATTTCTATCTTATATTGATACTCATACATTATATATGACTGTTTTAAATGAATCGGGCCTTGATATCTACAAATTATCAACGTCTGCCCTTGTTGTTGGCGAAAGTAAAGCGGAATTTTTCTGTTAAACTTCATCATTAATTGATGTAAAAGCTAATGCTGAATGTAAAGCAATCGTTCTCTTTTTTTCGAAAAGTCAATTTGTTCAAAATCCTTTAAGTTTGCAAGATGGTTCCCTCACAATAATGATTTTTGTAATTGAGTTGAAAGTGTCTCGTACTTCTATTAAAGTTTATCGACCGTGATTATTATTCAGTAACCGAGATCTCTTGATCGCCTGTTATTAAAATAGCTGGAATTTAAGAAAATGTATTATCAATATTTATATATTATGTTAATAAACCACTTTTAAAATATTTATTATATAACCCAATATATTTTTTTCTGTACAAAGAATTCTTCTATATGTACTTTAAAGACAATCTACCTGCTTCGTGAAAATCGTTTTTTATAACTCAGGGGTCTCAAACCGTGGAGATTTTATGAAAACCGTCAAAATAACAATTTACATTTAAAAAAAAAAAACACATTTTCATAATAGAATGAAAATGTAAAAATACTACAGAAATAATTTTTTATTGTATTGTGGAAAGAATCCTCAGTCTTTGCCCTTCAGTTAAAGGGTTGTCAAGTCAGGGATGACTCAATTACGTAACACTACCTCCCTTAGAATGAAAGTTTTGATTACATCATTACTTTGAACCCGAGTAAGACTAAGTCTAGCCAAAAGGGATGGATTTATTTTCAGGAGCTCTTCACTTATATAAAGCGAAAATAATAATTACTGTTTGCCATTGTTCTTGTCGAGATTGAGGGATCTCGATCAATTTACAGTGAAATTCATCATCAAGCCAGGCGGAAAAATAAATTTATTATGCAAACAAAACAGGATATTGCATTCTTCTAGCATATTGCATTAAAACAGAAATTAACAATGATTTTTACAAAACGCCAATGGCATTATCTCTGCTATTATTTCACCAGTAAACTATTTTTCCAATAAAATTCTCTTTTAATTCATTAGTCTCAATAACAAACGATGAAAAATTTATTGAAATTAAATGTAGACTCTGTAAGCCAACCATAACTATTTGAATCAAGAAATCGAACCCGATCGAATCAGGGACAGATATACTATCAAATTACATGATATTTCGTTTTAATTTAATAAAGTACCGACCTCTACCTGAAATATCGAGGTGAAGACCTGTCCCAGTGAAGTGATCTCGAGCGAAGGGTGAATCCGGTTGGGAGCCAGATATAATTATTTGATGTAAGGTGATCTCAATTAAGAACACCTCTAGAGCTTATCTACGTTCTATCTGGCACGGTTTATAGTGTTTCTACATGCAGGCAGAGTATGCTACATTTTCCTCTACCCTGGCTTCGCAACCCCTATTTAGAATCAGATATTAACTAAAAACTCTTAGTTATTTAGGGTGCCGATTGGGAATCAATATTTCTGAATCTTTGAAATATACTATCTTACTTTTTTTTTCCTTTCTGCAAACAAATAAGTTTCTAGTGTTTACCTGAGATTATCTACTTGAATATGCTCTTATTAAGGTTTACTTTCTTTTCATTTTAATATGTCGCCGAAGTAATATAATACACCTTCGAGAGCCATAAAAATTGTATGCTTTAATGGCATAATGTGGCGCCAAGCATAGCATACATAAAATGCCATCGATCAAATCTAAATTCTTGCTACCCTAAAAAAAAGTTTATGTAAAGTGAGAGAGCCATTCGCTCCCTCTTACGCTTTATGCATCCCTTTATAGTTTTGACCAAAGAAAATCAAGACTTCCAAAGGTACTTAACGAGATCGAGCCGAGTATCCTGTCACCATACTAACTTCGTGAAAGATCGTGACTCATTATTCGCGCACATATTATCCATCATCTCCTAGAGAACCTAGTTTTGAATGCTTTCTCGAGAAGCTTCGAAGTTTTACAAATATAAATACAATTGCATTTTTTTAATTAGAAAAACATTTCTTTTCCTTTTCTGCTTTTTTCACTTTTCAAATTTTAAGTTTCAAGCTGTCAAAAGTAAACAGTTTTGAGTTTGAAGTTGGTGTATAAAACTCAGTTGAAAAGAAATATATTTAATGTGCAGAAATTATACATTTAAGAGTGTTCGAAGTTTAAATAAACATTAAGAATTAAAAAACATTAAATTTAACCAATTTCAAATTGCAAGCGTTCTTTGTTGAATAATTTAAGACTTGGGGCCTTTAAAATTATATGATGTTTAAAGATAAAATATTCAAAATTGTATAATTTTCAATTGATCGGGTCTGAAATCGGACAATTTAAAATGGAAATGTTGGTTTTAAATTTTGCAATATAAAACTGTAAACGTTGTAATCCTGTTTCGTATCTTTATCAAACATTAATTCTAAATGCAATATTTAGATTCCCTAGAATTTACTTATAAAATATTACTTATCTAATGAGGAGTTCAATTGAAATAAACATGTTGAATAAATATTGCTCGTCTCACTGAAATAATAAATGTGTATAGGTAAGCCTATCTGCCGATCACATAGTATTCGAACCTCGTAAATAAATTTTGCTTCAACTTTCCTATGGGTATAAGAAGCTAAACGTCTACATATATGCATTTAAAGTAAATACTTGCAATAAGCTTTAGGTCTTTAATATACTTGCAATGTATAAACAAAAGTATAAACAACCAACTCTATCGCGGAACGACAGTATACATTATATTGACTTCGTGAAGAACATGAGCAGATGAAAAACTCCAAATATACAAAAGATAAAATATGCGCTGATAAACTAGATTATTACATTAAACCGAACTGATATATCTTCCTGAATATAAAAACCTTTAAATTATTATTTGCCAAAAATTTTGACTGTATATCTGCCTCGTTTTCGCTAAATTTGATCAATCTTTTTTACTAAGTTATTTTGTTGAAGGTGATAATAACATTTAACGAAAGAATCCACAAGGGTCATATATAATTTTGTACAATACTCGCGTACAATCTACGAAGGCATCTAGGACCCGATGTGTGTAGCAAAGGGCACTTAAACACGGCGACGTAAATACGCGAAGTGGACGGAAAAACGGTGTCGCGAGTTCGCAAGGCAAGTAAATGTGGGTCAAAGGAGAGTCGAGTCCCTCTTTTCCAACTCTAAAGCCTCCTACCCTTCTCCTTTCATCTCTAAGTCTATCTTTCTCTTTCTCATTTTCTCATTATGAAAAAAAGCGAGGATAAATTCGAAGAGCGAATCACGAAACAATGAAAAAGCGAACTGCACTGTGCCGTCATTAACCCTTTGCGGACAGATAATTTCATTTAAAGTCAAAAACTGTTTTTCGGATTTTATCTCTTTTATCTAGAAAGTAAATGTTTGTAATCATAATGAAACCTTCCTGTCAAAATAAATTTTTGCAACTTTTGCAGTTTTGGTAAAAATAATTCTGCTCTCTTCTAGTCACAAAATTCAGTCTCAATGTTTTATTCACCATCCTCGGAATTCAATTTCACCAGTAGGATGTTAGAATAGGAAATGTATAAACAAAACTAAACACTTAACAAAGGCTTGAAATCGTTATTGAAAATGATTCTAAAATCACGGAATATACTCTCAGGAATTGCATTATGTAATTAGTGAATGCATGCGTTTATGCGTAGATTGTTTTCAACATTGAAGAGCCACTAATGTGAGTAATCAATTAGCACTACTATCTACTCTTGATTACATCCCAACTGTGTTAAACCGAATAAAGGATGGTAAAAACCCTATCTTACGTAACAAATAATCTAAACCATTTCGCGTGTAACATGTTCCTCCGGTGTAATTAAGTAGCTAACTAATGCACTAAAACAAAACTATTGCATATAATTATTATAGTGAGATCATTTACGACCATTGCATTTTAAATTCTCATGAAAATCGATTTCTCAACCAATAATGAAATCCGGGTTGTTAAACGTGCGTAGAGAAAATAAATCTACAGAAGACTACAATGGAATTCTTGTGAAACTTGCAGTCTCTTTAAAGTTTCATTTTTTCTCTTATCTCTATTCATTCAGGTTGTATAAAAAAGGGTATTTTCGTCGTCGTATAAAGACCTATCCTTCACATGTACAGTTACCCATATGATTTCCATATATATTTTAACCTATTTGGGTATTCTTATTGTGGAACTTTTGCTGGAAACTTTTTGCAGGATTCGGGTTTATCAATTTCTTTAGGAGACCAAACCTGACTAACAAGTATATTTATTTTTTTTTAATCTCAGAATCCCTAAACAAAAGTTGACCGGAGTTTGTTTAGGATCTTTTGGCAGAGATCCTGAGAATGGGAGTGTTGTGAAATTTGAACTGACCTTGCAGTGGGTGCAATTGTGGATGACGGAGTACGATTGCCCGCAGTCGTATCGCGCCAATACTTCCTCAAACTCGCAGTGTAGCCTGGCCGCGAGGGCATCAACTAGAAGTAGTTTATCCAAGGCATCGACGCATTTTCGGCCCCCGTTCAAAACGTCTTCCAGCGGACCATCCTTACCAGGCGTCAGGGCGTTAACCACCGCGTGCTCGCAGCAGTGCCGTAGACGCAGGCCACTCGTGAACCAATATCGATTCTCCCTCGGGGTTAAAAAACTCAGCGGACTACCCTGACCAAAATCATCCCGACAGATGTCTCTCTTGTGCGACTCCTCAAGGTAAAAAAGGCACTGTTCCGGAGCCGTCCGCTTGCCAGGACTCGTGTCCGCGCGCGATTTCCTGCCGCCACGATCTGCCCCTCGTTTGCTATTATCCTCATTTTCCTCCTCCACCACATCGTCCCCCGGCGACCTCTTCACGCCACTCCACGATCTCGATTTCCTCCCCTTAATTTTACCACTGATAATTTCATATCTCTCAATAACCTCACGAAAGGCCACGTTGCTGTCACCTGGTGATTTCGGCGTACAAGGTAAGGGGCAATATTTAGGGACCTCCGGGGGACCACAACTACCCTGAAGATCAGCTGGAGCTGGACCCGCAAGATCACATGCCGATAGCCACGGATTAATTTGGTTCACCTCCCAAGAATATTCGTTGTAAGGATGTACTATCTGACGCTCTTGGACAACCTGCTGACCTTGGCGCAGATGCTGTTGTTGTCCATTGTTACTTGGAATGTACTGTTGCGCCGTGGACGAAACGTTGCGTTGCATGTAATCCTCATTTCGGGAGAGCGGTGATTTTTGCGCCAGGGCCGAAGAGACCTGAGGTGAAGGATTAGTGGAGCACAAAAGCGGCAACGCGAGGAGATACAATATGAAAAACAATTTGTAGCTCTTACTGTAACCTTCCAAAGGGTTCCTTGTCTTCCTGATTTTCGGGAAGTAAATAGAGTTAGGATCCTTGAACGGGAAGAGTTCACTTTTATGGTATCCGTAGTTAGATGATTTTGAGTAGCGGGCAGTGTGAATTTTTTTCTCATTCCTACTCCTCTTCTTGCTTTTAGACAAGTAGTCACTTTTGTCGTTTCTAAAATCATCGGAACTCGTGTATTTGTCTTTACAACAAAGGTGAGATCGTAAAGGGGTCTTCTTGCTCTTGTTTTGAATACGTGAAAAATTTTCATCGTGAACATCAGTCTCGTGGAGAAAGCTCTCGTCGCTCGTTTCACTCGCGATAGTTCTTGTGGACTTGAAGGCATCGAAGAGGTATCCACCTGACACGACGACGCACGTGGTTGTTTCAGGTAAATCTTTGTCGAGCGACGATCTCTCGATTTCATTCTGAATTTCCGTTTGTTGGTTACTTCCTTCTCTGGTGTCGTAACTTCGCTGCTTCTTGAAATACAGTCTCTTTCCTGAGTCACCATTGACAGCATTTTCGTCGTCTTCGCCGTTGTCGTTATCGTCGTGAATAAAGGCAGTGTGAGCAAGCACATTGTTAAAAGGTAAGCCCAAGAACTTCGACCCTGCATATGCCGATGCGTCCACAAGGGAATTGGTGTTGTACTCCGCGACGAAACTGTTTGTGTGGGCAGCTGGTTTTCGGCAGAGAATCTTTCTTCGTTTGTTACCCCAATTGAGTCGACGGTACGGGTGGTACCGTTGATGTAACGCAGGCACACAGCACGAATACGGGTTTTCTCTGGAAAACTGCGACAATTTCTCGGCGGGCTTCTGTACCACATCATAGATATGAAATTCGGAAGAAGCTTCAAGGTCAGAGGTATTTCTGACCTTGAGTTCTTTGTCATTGTAGCAAATGCAATAAAAGGACCTTCGGTTCTCAGTGAATTTACAGTCCGTGGAGAAAGAGGAAGAGGTCCAAGAATATTGACTGCAGAAGTGCTCGAAGGAAAATAATTTGCACGTGAAAGATCCTTTGAGAGTGATTGGAGCGCATTCAGTCTGTACTGCAGTTTGCTCTCTTTTCCTGGTTGTGGGTGGTCCCGTGAGTCGGGGCGAGTCGAGTCGCATGGGCATGAGATCGGGGACTCTAGTGAGGTCCCCACGTCGTTGTCGTCGACGCTCCTTGTCGAGGACCGTCGAGCGATGGTGCGACTTCCTTCTTTCCTGGTGATCCCACCCTGAAACCGTGCGGCGGGCACGAGGAACGCCGTTCGGTGATGACGAAGATACCTCGTAGTGCAAAAGGAAATGCTGTGCGTTTTGTGTTCGCGTACGCCGTGCTGCGGGAGGCCCCGCATCGCTGCCAGGAAGGCCTGAGCCCGCCTTTCGCCTCACACGTACGCTTTTGGCTTTCGCCTGCTCGCCGTACTCGACGGCCCTGAATATAACCGAAAAGCGGCACTGATTCCGGCAGCTGTTGGTCCCAGAACCACTTCCCCCTCTCGGACAAAAAGCTCTCCTGGTATATAGCTTCTTCCAAGATGACACTCTGTGCACCTCGCATACGTTCTTCCCAAGCCGTGATCCACTGGGAAAGATTCCGACTCCTCCTTTCTCCTGGTGTTGATACCTCCTGTTCTTCTTTTTCTTGGAGTAACGTAGTCTTGCAGTATGAACCCAGGTCAGTGATCCAGAGAAATGGTCGCCTGACTCGCCCGCCGGCGGGTCTCCTCTCAACGGAATCAGCCCCGCTCTTACGCGTCCCGGGCCGATGGACCAGGAACCTGCCTGTACGGTCCGGGTTGGCGGGGCTTTTAGCAGTTCCCCTGGGCCAGCGATGCACAATCGACAGCCCGCTGTTGCTGCTGCAGCTGCGACAGCAGCACCGACGAACCCTTGTCCGCCTCCAACAGGCAGGCCACCCTCTCCCAGCAGTAGCGCCAGCCGCTTGACAGCACTGTTCCCGGCTGATCCGTCTCGATGCCCGAAAGCACCTGCCCCTGTTGCTGCACGTAGTCCCCCTGCCGAGGCTCGCGAGCTTCCAGAACAGGACACTGAGGTTCATGCTGCATCCTGAACACGCGGCAGTACCACCACGCTCTACCTCCCCGGCACCGTCGATTATCACGGCCGTCGAAGGACGCACGACGAGCAAGACGAAGACGAACGCGTATGCGTCGAACCTCGGACTCGATCGCGAGACCCCATGGACACACCCTCGAACGGTTGCGACGAGGTCACGTCCTTTCTAACCTGTCAGAACGTTACACTATGTAGGTCGCATCACGACAGGGTCGAGCACGCACTACTACGCTATAAGAAAGTGAGGTTAAGTATTAGCACTCGCGACTCGAGGACGGCACCGTGTTACATGACCGCGCGCGCGCACCTTCGTGGCATTACGATAGGTCGTAGATTAATTCGACTTACTCAGACGAATCCATCTTCTACTGCAACCTTCATCGTAATGCTTTCGAATGATCCGATTAACTTTATTTCGATCCGTTTTTAATGCTCACGTCTACCCCGACAATTAACCCGACACCGCAGTTGTCACTTTTTACTTGTCAAACAAGTCCTCACCACTCTTCACAGCCTAACCGACACTCGATGACACCTCAGAGACGCATTTCAAGCATCATCACCGAGTCATTACCGCACCAATATCTTTCCTCCACTCATCTCCTCAAATCTAATCCCTGAACCCTGAATCACTGAATCAACTATTACTTCTTGACACTCTAAGCCCCCCTTCCCAAACAGGCTCAATCCTGAACAACAGTAACAAACATTATGACAATCATCAATGCAATTTCTCAACTCCACTGACAGGTGAATAATTCTTCCTTATCCCGTAATCATACGTTATATCAACAATTTACATATTGCTTTTGAAGTTGAACCACACTCTTGTCCCGTTAAACGATCAGCAGTATACTACGAGTACCACACGGTCTAACGGAAATCCGAACTGGAAATCACTTTTAAAGAGATTGACTGACAAGATGAAACAGAGAGAAAGGTATGGAACTCGATAAACTACACTTTACTTTTGGCGCCCATCTAGTATCTAGGGGCTGCCTGCATATTTGCGAAACATACAATAGGACATGACAACGAGTCGTCCAACATGGGGGGAATATAACATGAAAATTCGTGGACTTTCCGCAGGTGTCACGTACCGCCGGCCGTTCTTCGAACCGTCAGTGGAGGACGGGCGTCGCGAGGTCCGCCATCTTCGTTTTTGCCGCTCCCCGCCCGGGCAACCCAACGCCTCCACCCCAGCGCTCTTCTGCTCTACACCACCACTCTCAGCTTCCTATATCTCTCTCTCCACCCCC
>NC_046658.1:66589178-66602842 GCF_010883055.1 Belonocnema kinseyi | reverse complement strand
CCCCCTCCCCCACAAGCAGCCCCTTCTCTACTCTCAGCTTCGTACTTCTCCTCCCAACGCGCCGCTCGAGAAAAATTGGCAGAACCGACGATCCTCCGCACAGTATGGATTCATGCCCTGATTAATTTTAAGACCCGGACGGTACCTTAATATTTACGAAAATCATTTTGACAGACAATTTTATCAACTGGCAATAAAAAAATCAACTTTGGTACCAAGAATCTCTTTAAACCTGGAGATTATGAATGTCATTTTAGATTATCATGATCAGCACGTGGGCATATTGGCTTATGAGTCATGAATTTGCCAATTTAGGAAGCTGGATCTACAAAAACTTTACCAGTCCTTTGGTGTCTTGCAGTGCAACTTTTCTTTCAAACTTATCTCAAAAGATTAAAATTCTATCGAATCTACTGCATGATGGATTCATTACCCAAACCAAATAGCAATTCCCTCAAACATTTTTCTTATGATCTAAATCTACAATTACTAGAATAATTCTAAATACTCCCTAGTAACACTTGAATCACTCATTTCAAAATGACATCTTCCACTTTATATTACCACCCTACTTCCTGCTTGCATTTCGAAGGGAACCTTAACCTAGTGAACGTTAAACTATGGTTTTCAACATGCATGGAGCAGTGAACTCCTTCGTTTGAAAAAAAATTCAAATTCGTCCCTGCCGCGTTTTAGAGACGCAAGCGCTTTTGATGCTTCGATACAGGCGACGCTCTACAGTTGTTTTGGAAAGATATCCACCCCACACCCTTGCGATGCGTATGCGACCGAGTTCGGGGCAGAAAGAAGGTGCGCATGACCGAGATGAAGGAAAATTTAGCGAATCGATTATTCGCGACCAGCTGCAGCGGCAGCAACGGGTTAGTCACGCGGCCTGCCCGTCTGCTGTTTGCCTATCTGGTTGCTACTCATCGAGCAATCTAAGACAATCACCTTTTCACCAATTATTCCTTGTCTTAAAATTGACGCAACGTGATAAAACAGTTTTCTCCCACCTCCTAATGCATGTCTAGAAATTTCAAGTTCGATGAAACTCACCTACATTCAAATATGCAAGACTTATTACAGTAACTCTAGGGTCCTTACGTAACATACTCATCCTAGGAAACAGCAAGATAACATTAAAAATATTTAGATGATTACTTTAATTGTTAAACAATAGTAAGAACACTTGATGGTCAATAACACTGGTAAACATGTTTGCCTCATCAATCTTAATGAACGCAATTACTGGCGACTATCTTTGAATCTTCTAGCCAAGTCTGCGAACTTTCTTCTTGAAATACATCCAATCCTTGCTCATAAATTACTGGTTACTTAAATCTTGAAAAATAGCTTTCTGGCTCTGTGGCTGACTGATACTATGGAAGAGAAAAAATAACGCAAGAATATGAAAGTATTTTTGTTAATCAGTTATATAGTATGGTATCCGTAAATAGTATAAAAAACTATAGTCCCAGAATTTTTTCCTTTACTTCTAGGATTCTGCCAAGGGGTAATTTGTTAGCGCAAAGTATACAGGACGACAAATTGCCCAAACAGAACCAAGGTTCGTTGATCACAAATATATGTCACCAAGCCCTATGCCAATGTGTCACGGAAGCAACATGGCAATCGACCTTCATGCGTATGGCAAAGGAGACAATTAGGCAGACATATATGTATAATACAGTTACAGATACGTCTCAAACATCGTTGCGCTTGCATATGATCAAAGGATCCTAATGCCCCCCCCCCCCTTGACATTTCTACTTTGGTTTCAAGCGAAGTACTTAATCTCACCTGCCATCGAGCTACAAATCTCCTCTGTTAGTACCTGTTACAATTCCTACATGAGGACATAGTGCTAATAATGATGGTACAATAATGTTACAAATTTTGGAACGTTTGAATAGTGAGCTGAAGAGCTAATTAAACTGCAATTTTCTAATTCTGCTTGGGTCGGAGAATAACGTAGATTTTTATTTTTTTCTGTCAATTTTTTCCATCCTGCCTTTTTCTAATTAGAACTCTTTAAACCAATGTTATCGATATAAATTTTAATGTACCCTAGACCTCTTTCCGTACAATCGATTCTACATTGGTTTGCCACAACTCTATAATTTTTTCTCCAGTCTCATCCTTTTGTCCTATTCTTCTTTAATCAATCCTGACTACCTCAGATTAATTTGAAACTGACAATTATTATGAAGAAAAGGAAAACCTTATTATTGAAAGGTGTTGGTGCTAAACTTCAACGCGGAAAATAGTATTTATTCAAATTTGATCCGGAGTTATGCGATGTAATATCTAATATTATCAGAATTTCGGTTAGGGAAAATCTGAAGATAACGTATAAGAAAGTATTTGAGTAAAGACTCCAATTGTGAAACTGCACTGCCACTTGGACGTACCACGCTTCTTATAGTCCATTGGAGGTTAAGGATTGTGAATTGGGGTTGCTGCTACATCGAAGCAGTCGAAGGACAGACGGGAAGAAAGGAACGCGATCTCATAGTGGAGGTTTGCGTGACTAGGGTTGGAGAGTGAAGGGGTGAAGTCGAAACGGCATTGTGCCATCACGTGCGGCCACTCGCCACGATAATACTTCCCAGCATAGTCTACAACCACTGACGTTCATATAATAAGAACATTATATTATAAAAAGTTTTATCATATATTGCATAGTCCACAAAGTAATAATAAATTTGAAACGGTATGGAAATCAATTTCAAAATTTGAAATAAAAAGTTTAACTGAAAGGTGGCAGGAGAAAACTAGATAACGAAAAAAATAAAGTACGTAAAACTAAGTTAAACCTAAATCCTTATTTAAAGATCAATCAAAAATCTACTCTCGAGCTGAAGTTTTTCTGAATTAATGTCAAAAAAGTTTGTTTCGTAAAAGTTATTCAGTTTCGAGGAAATAAATGTCGAAGTTGATAATCTGAAAGTGACACTATCCTAAAGTTGGGACAGGCTCGTGTTTGCGGGCTGCGATGAAAAATTCAATTTTCTGTTTAAATAAAAAATTAAAATTAACTTCTGAGATATTGAGTTTCTGAATGTTTTTATATCATAGTATAACAGATGCGTTCGCTAAAAGCCAACAAAAATAAGCATTAATTTTTGATAACCGATACTCCTATTAAGAAACATCAATGTTGAATAGAAGAAAAAAATACTTCATATGTTCAAATTTTAACTGAATTTGAACAGAAGCTTTAATTTGAACATGGTTTTTATTAAGATACTAGAAAAAGAAATTTCAAACAATTCCTTTAAAAACAACGTGTTATTTATTTTTAGTGGAATATGCGCAACAAAAAGAAGACTATTATATAAGTCTTTTTTGCGCTGCGCGTTTGTGTTTGTAAAATTTGTTTTCATGTGTTGTCCATGTTCCACCATAACTTTTGCCTGGATTGACGTATAGGCATGACTTTTTTTTAAGTACAAACCATTTAGAATCAACGAAACCGTAGTAAAAAAATGCATACGTAAAACTAAGCCATAAATTGCATTAAGTTTTTGAAAAGAGTGTATTTCCGAAAAGAGCATACAATCCCGAGAGGTCAAAAGAGGCCGTGCAAGTGGTGTGAAAAATATTCACACTTTTGTCATTGAAAATGATATTTACGTGTTATTTTATAGACATATTCGTAATCCTGGCATCAAAATACATCTACAAACGAGGTTAGAACTTCATCCTGATGATAATAAGATGAGAAATCTATCTTCGAATTTGTGTTTTTTGAAAAGCAAATCACAAAATTCAAATAAATTCATAGAAATTCCTTTTTTCGAAAATCAGAAAAATACATATGATCCAATTTCCTCTCAGAAACGACATTTTTCATCTATGAGAGATTCTGCGACTTCAACTGTAGAATCTGCCTGATTTGAAATCGATTTGGTTTATATAATATATTTGCGCAAAGATTATACACGTAGAGTATATGATATATAAACATAACAGATATATGATGATTGCTTTTATTTCCAAAATATTATTTTTACATTTGAGATCTTAATTAATTTTATTATGACATTACATTATTTAATACAATAATAAATAAGCCTACTGATAAAAAATCCTTTATTTATAACTAAATTTTTCATACAATAAATCCATTTTCTGAAAAATATGTGTTATCTAGTTCTGTACTGTCATCCTTCAACTACGAAAAATATTATTGCAGCAGAAATGTTCTGGATATATTCCCTCTACCCTGGGAAAAGGTCCAGAACATGAATATTGGGATCTAATTAAAGCGGAATAAAAGTAAATAATGCAACAAATATTCATGAAGAAAAAAGTTCAAATTTATTTCTTTTTTCAATAGAGCACATCTTTGTTCAAGTATTAATTTGATATTGTCAATATTTTTACGATATTTGACGTTATTTAAAACTTTTCACCTAATTGTTCATTCATAATGCTTAAAATTTGAGTTTTTCAATTTCTCTCTCTTTTAATTATAAATTAACGTTTAACTTGAAATGCTCAAACTTTCTAAGTTCTTAGTGCTTTAAACTATAGCAATAATTCTCTTTTAATTTTTACACATTAAATCATTTTAACTTTACATTTCTGAACACAATGAAATGATATTCAATGATTAATTTTATATTAAAATTTATTAGTTTAAAACATTTAGTTCTAAAATTCGCATAATGATGAGAATGCAATAATACTTATTTTAACGAAATGCAAATTTATTTATTTCCAAATAGTATTTCCATTGTTGAAACAAATATTTGTTCGAGTTAATTAAATGTTTTATATGTTTATAATTATTTATTTACAAAATTGAATTTAAACTTCGGATAATCTTTTTGTTCATTTTAATGAATAATTATTTAGCTGTAAAAAATCTTCTTTTAGTCGAGGCGCGACTTTTTTTGACATTAAATAATATTTACTCAACTGAAGTCAACAAATCCTTGGTTCAGGGAGTCATCATATCTCAGACGGTATCGTGATTATCTTATGTCCCAACACTGCAGCCTTAGCAGCCATGCTGGCGCGGGTTCGATTTCCAAAGCAGGAAGCGAGGCTAGATGTGTTTTTTCAGAAAGCTTCGCTTGTGTCCATTGGTGCACTACTCCATATATACCCTAAAGTTTATAAGTATTCCAAAATACAGTCCCTAATGACCCTGTCAGTTCCTGAGACAATAAACATTCAATTAATAAAATATAAATGGAAAATAGCTTTTAGTAGTTTTATTAAAACTCGAGTAAATGTAACGTACTCATTTTGAAGAGTGTATACTCTTATTTAACCTAGTTATTCCACTCGAGTCTTGAATTCTTGAAGTGTTGAAAGCAGAGCGCAATGAGCCCATAAACTTTTCGCTCTCCAATATAAACACAGAACGTAATGCATAATTCTATAATGCATGCTGTATCGAGATTTTAAAACGCTTTAAATATATACGCGTATAATTAATGCACAGTTTAACACTGATTTATTGGATTGCAAATGGTACTTGGCAAGGAATGTTAATTAATATCGTATTATTCTTTGAGATGGTTTGGGCAAGTTGAAAGAATGAAAGATGAACGACTAATGAAACAAGTGTATCAAGGTAAAGTAAATGACAGTGTGCCTAGAGACAGATAACGGAAAGAATGGTTAAAATGTGTAAATGAGACCCTAATTCGAAGAGACACTTAGGGTGATCACTGGAGAGATTGATCAGCAACCTGGGTTGAAGCAATTTTGCGAAACGAACGTATTATTTAAATCAATAACACAGGAATTCAAGATCAATTTAAAAATCGACCCCCCCCCCCCCCCCCCAATTACTCTCTTCCTCATCGAGTGAGTCAAGCTTACCTTGAAAGGGAAATGGCTTAATGGTATAATAAATGAAAATAAGAATTATTTAACGGCTAGACCAGATGTTAAACTAAGCATTAAAATACAACATAAACACAGCTGCAAAATAGTGCTGTCAATATTCGATATTCATATTATCAACATATATTTTTTTAAATTTAATATCATAGAAAGATAAAATTATGAATTACAACTAATGCTGGAAGAGTATTTTAGAACTAAATTCCTAGATTAGTATCTTATCAACATTTATTCAGGGATTCATCATTTCATATAGAAATAAGTCATAATAAATACTAATTACATTATAAAAGTAACCAGAGTATAAGTCTATGAATTGATAGTTTCTCATTTGAAATTCACAAGAGAGATTTTTAATAATATTTATAAAAATAGCGTATATAATCAAAACGTTAACTGCAGTGGAGTGAAAACGCTCGAGGGTTGGTTCGACAACTCGTCTTAATGAGGTCGTGGAGAACTTCATAATCGATGCAATTATGATAAAATCTTTGAAATTTTACATTTTGAAACGTGCTCAATAAATATTAAGATTGTGTTTAAGAAAGGAAAGATTATATATGTAGTTGGAAAACCAAAGTACCTGTAACATTTTTTCTTTTAATAGATGGCATGCCATAGATGTCAGGAAAAAACTATTTAAACAATTATAAATTAGTTTAAAAATTCTTAAAAACATTTCCCTTATCGAATAACAAAAAATTATGACAAAAAAGAAAAAACAGAGCTCATAAGTGTTAATTCTGCACAAAATTGTAGATTTCAGTGTTTTAGGACAATTTTGGGACTCGATAAGGGGAGCAGGCGTTTAAACCCATTAGAAACTTGAATATCATTTTTCCAAAAACAATGATTTTCCAATTTAATCTTGTGAGATATTCCACGCTTTTGCGGCACGTCTTAAAACATTAATCTACTTTGAAACATTCGAAAAAAGCTATTTTTGTGAATTTTTTCTGAAATTATTAATAATGATATCGATGTAGGGTTTGTTAAGTCTAATAAACACACTACTTAAATACATTAAAAAATTTTTGGAAAAAACTGTGAAAATAAAATCTTTTTTTTTCGATTTTTTTTTTCTAAAACATTTTTAAAATTTAATTCAAGAGTGCATTTATTAATCCTACCAACCATATATCAATATCATTATGAATAATCTCAGAAAAAATTCACAAAAATATCTTTTTTTCGAGCGTTTCAAAGTAGCCTTTATTAGAAATTCAATTTTTTGAACCACCCTGTTATACAGTCTTACAATTATATTTATGAGAATGATCGTAGAATTATTTACGGAAAATAATTGACATATTTTTACATTCTCATCATTTATGATTGAGAAAGTATTAGAATTGTCGGAAATTTGACATCACACTTTTTCAGCGGATCTCCACGTTTCGAGACCCCCTGAATCCGAAAATCAGGTTTTCACAATGGCATTTGTCTGTCTGTCTGTCCGTCCGGCCGTCCGTCCTTCCATCCGTCCCTCCGTAAACACGATAACTCTCGAAAAAAACGAACGAATCAAATTCATCTTTGGTACACTTTTTTTAGGTCTTAAAAGAAAGGACGAGTTGGTGAACCAGCCATTTTTGATAAAAATTCAAAAAGTGAGCGCATTTTGAAAGTTTTTGAGACCACTTTTTTCTGAATTTGAAAATTCTATATACGGATATTTACAGTATTAAAAAGAGCAAACAATTTATTCTTATGCCTTTTTTCGATATTAAAAAAAGTCAAGAAAAGAAAAACATTTATTTTTGAAAGCTCTAAAAGATTATCATAACAAATTTTCGGATTTCTTCAAAAATCGATAATTCAAATTTTGATTGCACAAAAAGTAATGGAAAATAAAAAATTCCATTTTATGGACAAAATATGTAGGATACGAAAAAATATGAATTAACGAAAATAATTATCCCAAAAAATATCTGCAGTTTCGTTAAGAATCACCACTTGATAGGACGCCTACTTTTTGTTTTATTCGTGAAAAATAACGTTGCAAAAAAAAAATAAAATAAAAAAATGTGTGGAAAAACGACGAAAGTTACGAGAAAAAAAATCCAACAAAACCTGTTTACAAATCTCTGTCAGAAATCGAGCGCGCAGCGCGAGTGTCATGATGAGAATGTGTACCTCAAAGCCTACAGAACTTTGAGAAACTTAATCTTTGATTATACTTAATTAAATAGACAATTCAGAATATGAAGACGCATATAAATACTGCCATCTAAAAGAGATCTTTTTTGGTAAAGTTTTTCTAAAAATAATGAAAGTCAATTCATCCATAAACACCTTTTTTCTGTTTTTTTTCTTTATTTTCTAAATTCTTTCTAACGTAAATAGTATATTTGATGATAGTCTGTCCTACATGCAAACCTTAGAGAGAAGATATCATTTTTTTGTCCTAAAAACGAAAATTCACATTTTTTCCAAACCGACACAAGCTAAGAAAAAGTAAAAAAAATTGTTTTGCTAAAATATTTCTAGAAATATATATCTCAACACTTTCTTATTTTCTCGCTTTAAAATTTTTTTTTTAATTTGTAAAAAAATTAAATGTTAATTAGTAAGAACCTAATTTGACACTTTCGGTTGTTTATCAAACTATAAAAGCTTATTGCTAGGAGAAAAATAACTCTTACACTATTTTACACATATTTTCGCAAAAATCTCGAAAATAATGTGAGATAAATAACATGTCAAGAGACATTTTTCGAAAATTGTTTCAAAAGCGCGCGCTAAGGGCAAACTATCATTTAATATATTTACATTAGGAAGAATTTAGAAAACAAATCAAGAGAACAGAGCTGGAGTTTTTAAGTAAGCCGTCTTTAAATTTTTTCAGAAAAAAAGAGTTACTATTTTTACAATTTTGAAATTAATAATAAATTCTCTTTCGAAAGGAGACGAGAAATTATTTTAGAATCAGAAATAACCAGATTTATATATTAGAATAGAAAATATTACAGTTATAACGCAAGTTTCGTAACATTTTTTGATAACCCGCGTTTTAATTTTTAAATTGGGATACTTATAACTTTGTAAAACCAAAATTTTGGGAAATTAGTTGGTCACATATCTCCTTATTATCTTCGGAAAAAAACATAATTGAGTGATGATTCTGTGACAAGCATGGACTGCATGTTCCGATTTGAAATTAATTCGGTTTTTACATCTTTTCAGTTTTAATCAAATTAAATTTAATTTTTTAGAGCAAATAGATGTAGATTTTTATAAGATAACGTGTAACACTAAATAGTTGATAATAAGGTAAATATTTATTTGTAACACTTATGACATAATTGCATACAGCAGAATAATTGAATAATTCTCACGTGGCAGATATGAACATATTTTTATTATCACTTTTACTAATTAACGGATATGAATAATTTTATTTGAAATGCAGTATTAAATACTTCTTGACGATTAATAATTTTTCTTTGCGAATATTTCCTGAGACTAGTATGATTATTCACCTAGATTATTGTAGAAATTAATATTCTCTTTTAAGATGGAGACTAATACATTAGTGAACACATAGTAGATTTTCCGTCCTTGCAACAAAGTGGTTCAATATTTTTTAAACCAGTTGCTTTCCATTCAGCGTCATCACAGATTTTCGAGTATAGTTCCACCTGGGCAAATATTTTTTTAAATTAAATAAAGTTAAAAAATATCCACAATATATAAATTCTAAATAATAATATTAATATGCGGTGAATATTGATGTAAAAGGAGATATAAAATAAATTATATTTTTTCATGATATTTAGTATTTACAATATTGAATAAAATATATTTTTTTAAATTTAAATAAAACAATTACCTGGAGATTGATCACAGTCTCATTCAATTTTTCACAAATAACATTCGGTGCCTCTTCCTTGGCGCTTTCTGCCTGTAAAATTATTATTGGTAAGAACAATGAATGTCATTTTATAAGCAAGGCCTGACAATCTATAAATTTGACATTACTATCTTGTTAATATACCCAGAAGAACAGGAATAGTTATCTGAAAAGAGTTTTTAAAAAAACTACTATTTCTGTTTCCAACTTATTCTCGGACAAACAGAAGAATGTGTAACGTATTTTTACAATGATTGTTGCAGTTCGATAATCATTGTTAATATACGTCACACTCTCTTCTTTTTGTTAGAGAATGAGTGAGAAACAACGAAAAGTTCATTTTTATAACGTTTTACAGAATCACACTTTGAAGATTTTATTCCCACTTAAACATATTAACCTCAGAATTTCTACATTTTTAATTAATACAAATTTCTACATTTCGAAGTTCGGAATTTGTATATTATTTTTCTTGTTCCTAAAATATTACTTTTCCGAAGTAATAGTGCTAACATCGAAATTTGTATCAAATAAAAATTTCAAAACTCGGGCGTTTATATCTTTAAATAGGAATAACATCTTCCAAATATTAATTATATTAGATCCATGTTGATCGAAAATAGTAAATGTGTCGCATTGGAGAAGTACGTTTAGTATTCCCATGTGAAAAAGGTAGCTGTAGAAAACAACAAAAAATCTGCCTAGGCCTCGATCAATTGGTTATAGATCCAACTCAAGGACAATGACGTTCCTAGTTCATAGTCGGACTGAGGTAGATTTTTTCTTGTTCTTCAAAAATTATTTTTTCAAAGTAATCATCCTAATATCGAAATTTGTATTTCATTAATACCATTTTTACATTTTCATCATTTATGATTTAGAAAGTATTAGAATTATCCGAAATTTGACACTACAGGCTTCAAACGGATCTCCACGTTTTAAGTCCCCGGAATCCGAAAAGAAGTATTGGCGATGGCGTCTGTCTGTCAGTCCGTTTGTCCGTCCGTCCGTAAACACGATAACTCACAAAAAATGGACGGATCAAATCAAGCTTTGGCAAACTTTTTTGTCTTAAAAGAAAGGGCGTGTTCCTTAACCAGCCATTTTCGATAAAAATTCAAAAAGCTAGAGCATTTTCCAAATTTTTGGGATCATTATATTCTAGATCTCAAATTTTCATGTACGGCTGTTTGTAGTACTCAGAAAGCCAAACAATTTATCTTCGTAACTTTTTTTCAATAAAAAGCAAAGTATAATAGTTATAACATTTATAGAATTTAAAAAATCAATCAAAAATAAAAATTTTGAGTGAACAAAAAAAAATCAAAAATAAAAACTTCCATTTTCTGGTCAAACTATGCAAGATACGAAAAAAGATGATTTAAAAAAATTACAATCCCAAAAAATATCTACAAATTTGTTAATAAGCACTTCTTGATATCACTTTTTGACTGGACGCATCTTTTGATAGGACACATTAATAAAAATTGGTGTAAAAACGACAAAAGGTACAAAACAAAAAATTAATAAGCAATAGTTGTTCGCCCAAAAAAATAGATACAAATTGTTATAATTTATTATATTCTCATCATTTATGATTGAGAAACTATTAGAATTGTTCGAAATTTTACACCAAAACATAAAAATTTCGAACTAAACAATGCAAAATACGAAAAAAAGTCTTATACAGCAAAATAATAGCTTTTAAAAAATCCTACTAAATTTCTTTCAACCATTTTTCAATAGGAATCGTCATTTTGTTTTATCAAAAGTAGTATGCAGATAATCGAAAATTCAAATCATGAGTGAGTCAATAAGTGACGCAATATATGGGGAAAAGTTTTTGAAATTGTTTCAGCGTTTAGAAATTCCTACAAAATTCTCTTGTACCATTTTTTGCCAAAACTCCTCATTTTTAATTTATTTTTCGAAATTTATACGCAAAAATCGAAAATTTCAATATAACGCTAAAGCTAAAAGACGCAAGATACGTAAAAAATCTAAAAGAAGACTTATAGATATTTTTTTATCAATCAAAAATATTATGGAAACAAGGTTCCTAATTTTAAGCATAACAAAGCGAGCCTGCCCAGGCGGAAATATTATATATAATTTATATATAGTGTGAATTATATACAATATTCATTTGTTTTATAAATTTTTTGTATAAAATAAAAGAATATTATGTATAAAACTTCACAATATATATGTATATATAATTATATATCATTTTTTGGCCTGGGAGGGAAGAAGTTCGGAAGAGAAAATTGTAGCTTTTTTAATTATTTTGAGGTAATTCAGAAAATAAATAAACGTTTACAAATGTCTGCCAAAAATCGAGCGCGTAGCACGATGAGAGTGTGTACCTTAAAGCTTAATTTAATTACGTAAAAAAATCAGAATATGAAGACGCATACAAATACTGGGACCTAAAAGAGATCTTGTTGATAAAGTTTAATTCAAGCATTCCTAGTTCAAGGAATAAGTATTCGCACGCGAAGCTCGCGTTCCAATACACGCGCGCCCTGGGCGCGATGAAACTCGCGAGCGAAGCGAGTCGTGCGCACAACGCGCGATGACAATGTGTCTGATCTTCATTTTTCGTCATTTTCATTATTTTCAAACAAAATAATATAATTATAATTACCAAAGCGATGCAAAGTCTCTGGCATGTATCCGTTCCTTCTTTATCACATGGGACATTAATTTGAAGGTTAT
The DNA here is from genome assembly GCF_010883055.1 of Belonocnema kinseyi. Taxonomy (NCBI): domain Eukaryota; kingdom Metazoa; phylum Arthropoda; class Insecta; order Hymenoptera; family Cynipidae; genus Belonocnema; species Belonocnema kinseyi. The sequence continues at coordinate 66,590,403 of NC_046658.1, read as the reverse complement.
TTTCAAAAATCGGGTGTCGATCGTCTTTTCTCATAACTGAACATCCACAGACACCCTTTGACACGTTCCCAGGACTTAAAAAGATTTATTAGTTGCTAATTAGAAATTTTAATTAATTGTACCCAGGTGAAAAAGTTATGTATAGTTTATATACAGTTAGATAAAACAATGATATTTTTTATCTGTTTTATAAACTTTTATTTGTAAAACGAATGCAAAATGTCAGTTTTGTGTTCACTATATATAACTTTTTCACGTGGACAGTAATATTCATTTTCTTTTCGTATAAAAATTAATTAATAATATTCAGGCAATGACTAGTATTATGGAATATTACCAAATTTTCTGTAACATTAGCTATGAACTGGCCATGAACAGTCAATCTTAAAAATTCAATTTACTGTTCTTACTAAATATAAATAAATAATTATTTTATTTTATTATTAAAAGCAGTTGAAACTCACCTTGCGTAGGGAAAGATCGCGAATAGTAAAGTGATCCAAAGACTTTTGTGATACATCTTGCACTTTTATTTTTTGAAATTTTTTTTTTATTGAACGCGACAGAAAATCACGAAGACCAAAGATCGAATGAAAAGAATGACAATGGCTTCAGCTTTATGTTGTCCCTCCTTTTAATCGAAGTTAGATCGCAGGGACGTAATTATTAAAGAAGAAAATAATTAAAGGTTTCTTTAAAAAAATATGCATTTTTTTGAAATGTTATAACTCATTTTATTTCATAATATTTAAGAATCAAAAGAGAAGTTTTTTTATTTTATTTTTTTATTTTGCAAAAGTACAATTCTCATTCGTCAAACAATATTATTTCATTAATTACTATTTTTCTATTTGGAATAGACTATTTTCTTGATGTAAAAAATGTATTTTTGTTTTATATTATTTACTCCTCCATGGGTGCAAACATAAAAAGCTGCAAGTATGCGTATAATTTTTAGCACACCCCTGATGTCCACGGTGTCTTTTCCTTCAGGCTCGAATTCACGTTAGTTGAGTGTGCTTCTGAAAAAATGATTTCGAAATATTCTGCAGCTAAGCTAATTTATTAAAAAACTATTTATCAAAAAAAGGAATATGAAATATTTAATAAAATATTTGTATTATTATCATAGAAAAAAATGTAAACAAATAACATTAGAAATAAATCGGTTTATATTCGGCATAGGTAGAATTAGTTATTATGTTACAATTAATTTTTTTTAAAT
>NC_046658.1:66561650-66589078 GCF_010883055.1 Belonocnema kinseyi | reverse complement strand
TTAAAAAATTTTTTTTTGTATTTAAGCACATAATATTTTATTCAAAAATATTCCACGAAAAGGTTGGATGTTTTCCTTAATTAAAACTTTTATTCAATAATATTCGCTGATATCTTCATTACACTATTTGCAATACATACAAAATAAATAAACATAATAACATGTGTGTGGGTTTATCTGTGTGAAATTATTTAAACAAAAGAAAAATGTTTTTATCAAATATACGTCGCTAAAATAAATGTTCTCAAGTAAAATTCGTAAAAATATTTTTTGTCGAATAATTTTTTAACTATAACTTTTGTCAATTTTGTAATTTCACTAAAGTATAAATTAGTACTTGTCAGCATCTTGCCAACGCAAATATTGATATTTTTTCACCAAAGTATGTCACAAAACTGTGTGTGAAAACAATTTTATTAAAAAAAGTAAGGAAAAAAGAAAAAAAGTTTTTTTGTCAAACGTATGTATTTCGTTAAAAATGTCGTAAAGAAGAAATTGTTTAACTTTAATGTTTATTGACAATTTGTATTCTTACTGTAGTGTACACTTTTTGGCATCTGTTCGTAGATAGGGAAAAGACATGTTTTAGAGAATATTTGAATAATTATTTAACTAAAATGATTTTCGATCATTTCTTTTTTTTCGACAGTGGGATTTATAAAGGGAAAATATTCTGCTCGAACTTAACATTCATTGCTTAAAATTACTTCTTTCATGCAAAAATAATTGTTTAAGGATTACTTTTTTTATCAAATGTACTTATCTAAAAAATGTTTAAACAATATTTACAGATTTAGTATTAGCTATTAATAAAATAAAATGTACAGGTATAATTAAAGAATTTTGAACAATTTGAAAAACTGAGATGTTAATAAAAGAATAATACTTTCAATTGTTAACTAGTGTACCTACGGGAAATGATGTAATTTTCACAGATTTAATAAAACTCACGTACATCGAAATTTTCTATGAAATTCCGATACTTGCCCAACTATTTTATTAATCTAAAGTGATTTACAGTACCTGTCAGAATTTTCAATACGCTAAAAAATCGCGTTCAAGACATGTATCTACTTTTCGTGGATATCTTAGCGAAAAATTAAGTTGAAAAGTTTTTTTTTTTAATTGAAAAGCTTATTAAATTTGCTACGGATGAGACCAAGAATATGATGAAATATTTACTGGTTCTCGAATTATCATGAAAAATGAGACGAAAGACTCTTGGAATTATTATCATGTAATGAAAATGTTCTCATAACAGGATTTTTTTGTGTATCAAACATTTTTTATTCTCACTGAGCATCTCCGTATCTCAGAATCAAGTTTTTATTTTTGCAAGAGACTTTACTTTCGTTTTTTAATCGCCATCCAAAGCCGATTTTGAAAATCCGCGAAATTTTCATCTTAAAATTCTTAGACAATTTTCTTGGAATTGGCTACATTTTTTACACCTTACCTTATTTATCTGCATTGATATACTTAAGAGCCTGTTCCAGTGTTAGGTTATTATCTCTTTTAATATTATCAACCTCCACATCCAGTTTCTTGAACCTGGAAATTTTTTTATGGTCACACTTTTTTGGCCATAATTCAGCAATATTTCAGCTTGAGACTGAATTTTTGTTTCAGCTTTAAATAGTGATTATGATTTTACATAATGATTTTTCGCTCTACAGAAAAATTCTCATTTTACTGTATTAGTTATTATTTTACACTGAAAAATTATTATTTATAAAAATATTATTCTGAAGCAATTTATAGCCTCTTTTATTCATCTGAGAACAATCGATGTTTATGGATATTGATGTCTGCACAAACTATCATATTGCAATAATATGAAGCACATCGATCGATGATGGACACGTAAATATATACCATATAAAAGATTAAAGTTTGCTTTAAATTGATCTTTTTTCTGTGAAAAGTATTTTCAAAAATTATAATTGAAGGGTGGCAGTCCAGAACTACATAACAAAATGGGATTTTTTTAAAAGAGCGAAAAGGCATTCTCTAAATTCGAAATCACTAATTATAAATGAACCAAAAGTCTACTTCTGAGATGAAGTGTTGCTGCATTGAGGCTAATAAAAAAAATTCAAAACATGATTGTGAAATACAAAGTTTCTGAACACGTGTAAACAAAGTTCGATGTAAAAAAGTTATTTAATTCCGAGCAAATCGATTGTCAATTTTGAGATTTAAGTTTTACGGGTTTCCAGAATCGACTTTGGATAGCGATTAAAAATCAAACTTTAAATTTTTTGCAATAATTAATACTTGCTCTCGAGATATGGGTATGTTGAATTATAATAAAATTGTTGCATCCAGATACATTATTTTGTCCTAAAAAACATAAAAACATATTTTCATTTTAGCATTTAATATTAATGGTAAATGGTTAAAAATTATCGCAACGTCAGCATTTCAAATCAAAAATCCTTTTACCAAAATAAGTGCTTGATTTTTAAGAATTTTGTATCCAATAAACCCATTTATACTTCCCTCTTTTACTGTGGATATCGAAACATTTCTCTGAAGTGTTTTCAGTATCTCGAATATCTTGATAATTTTTTATATTTTTAATGAAGTTACTTAATAAAATGTAAATGGGATATGAACTTTAAGCATTCTATGAAGATACATGTTTCTCAACTGCTCAATAAATAATCAAATAAAATTAAAATTTTTTTTTTAATTTTCCCGCTGCGCATTTTGAATACAGTGCGCGGCCAACTAATATGCGCAGAGTTAGTGCGCAGAAACTCTTTTTAGTCACGAGATGTTTCCAAAATATGGCTGCCGTCGTAAAAGGTGTGAACAACAAATAGTTACTTAAATTTCTATCATGATCATTGTTTTGTCACTTAATTTAAATATAAGGACTTTTTCTTAGGGATATTATTGTAATACAATTTTTCATTTTGCTCTGGTCTTTATGACTTTTTCGTAGACGTTGGTGAAATTTGGACTCGGCTTTTTGATCATCGGCCCTTTGTTCAAGGCGAACTCACATTTTTTGTGAGAGAATTTCAGGTAAGACTACCTTTTCTGTTCACATTTTCGTTTTTCTTATTGTTAAAATTGCAAATTTCCATACCTGCATGATTTTTGAATGGTTCTTTTATAGGTTATATTTTCTAACCATTTTATATATTTTTTGTATTTTGGTCATAAAACAGTAATCTTATGAAATCTGAACCGATTAACTTTATTTACTGAAATATATTAAAATTTATTACTCAAATATATCTAATTACAATTTTCTAACGTGTTCAACTTTTATTGTTTGAAATTGTTAATTTGAAAAGGAAGAATAAATAATTTACAAGATTTATATTTTGTTAATGTTTCTAAATTTGACATATTTGTAACAATTTTGGCGATTTTATCAACAACAAAACTCTTAGTGGCCTGGAGTATATCGCGTAAGCTTAAATAATATAGGTCTCAGTACACAGTTTGCAATGGCCCGAAAGGAACCGGAAATAGGTATATTGCATTTTATGCTCATACGTTTATTTCACTCGCCAACTTTAGAATATCCTTTTTTCTTGAAAAACGGTTTTCCAAGCTCTAACGTAAAAAATGCCCCCGCGATTCGTTTTATGCTCTTTTCTTGCGGACGTCCACAAGTAGTGTTTAAACATTTAATAGCTTTGAATTTTAGAGAATGTAAACGTCATTAATTTGAAGAAATTGAAATTATACTTATTAATCTTTCACTTAAATCTACCGTCTCATGACATTTCAAAACATTTTTTATATCTTCAGCGAAGGTTTATTTCATAAATTAAATTTTTTGTATTTAGACTGGCTTAGTTACTTTTCTAGTTTAAATGCAAACGAAAATAATTCAAATAACTAGATACATTTTGTACGGGTAGTGCACGTTTCTTTCTGGGTTGCAGGACAAAAGGAATGACAGGGAGGTTGAACGCCTCTTCAAAATTATAGAGTATTCAACCGATATTGGTCAGAGTCAGTTGGATCGAGCAGTCGAACTTGGAGATTCTCAATTGCCTAGTTTGAAAGCCAATGTCGACGTAGCGTTGAGTATGTGTGAACGAGTTCTCCAAAGAGAAGGGAAATTCAATACCGTATGTAAAAATCACTAACTAAATCCATTTACTTCAAAACTAAAATAATTGAGTCACTGAAATGACAACTAGGAACCCCCTAAAAGTGAAAGAGTTCAAGATAAAAAAAAACATTCTCTGTGATTGGATTTAAAAAAAAAATCTGAAAAATCAGAGAAACTGGTGGTACATCAAATTTTTGTTGATGTGTTCAAAGTAGGGGGGAGAAAGAACGGAATGGTCTTTGCCTTATTTTCATTCTCAATTATTTTAAAATTCACTTTCTCGTGTTTTAAATCTATAAAAAAAACTTGTTTGAAAATGATCTTTTATCATAAAAAAACATCACACGTGACAGAAAACATAAGTTTCATTTCTTCACTTCTGATTAAGAGGGAGAAAAAACAAAATGATTTTTATCTAGTTGTCATTCTCAATTATTTAAAAAAATGTCACCTAAAGTATTTAAGATAATACATGCTTTGCAGTTTGAGGCTTATACATATAAATATTTATAAATATATCATAAATATTTACAAAAGATGTACATATGTAACTTTCAAAGACAATAAACTAAGCAATTTAAAACTTGAGACCTAATTTCGGATAAGATTTTTATTGTTTATTTATGTATCATTTTATTTACCTTTTTAAATGATGAAACTTCCATAAAGTGAGTGCAGATAACAATGATATAATGTAGAGCTATGTAACATTTTATGAGATTTTTTAGATTTCATGACTGAGAGGTGATTCTAATACATATAAAATGTTGGATTTTTCCTTGACCAATTTTTAACTTCCCTGACCATTAATATTCAAATACCAGTATACATAGAATCTTTTATAATTACAACAAAAAATAGTATTTACGATAAAAATTAAATAATTTATTTAACTTAAATAAGAAAGTGGCTTTTCTACCTTGAAATATGATTTCAAACGAAATACTAGAATTTTTAACAAAATAATTAAATTTTTAAGAAAACTCTTGAATTTTTAATCTAAAAACATCAATTCTTAAAAAAAAAGTGAAGTAGTTGACATTTCAACCTGAAAACATGAATATCCAGCAAAAAAATTATTTGAAACGAAACTAGCATTTTTACCCATAAAGACGAAATATAAAATCAAGAAGATTATTTTTTTACACAAAAGGGGTATGTTTAACTGAAAAAGATTAATTAAAAAATATATATAAAAGTTATTTTTTCATTTGCGAAAATCAATTGAAACAGAAAATAACGAATTTAGTACAAATTAGTTGAATTTTCAACTAGAGATAATTCTCCACTCACGTAAAATAAATTTTTAACAAAGTTGTTCAACTTTTACCCGCGTAGTTTCAGTTTCAATCAAAAAATATACTCTTTTAACAATATAGTTCAAGTTTCTACCAAAAAAGATGATTTTTCAACTAAAACTATGAATCTTTAACGAAAAAAGAATTTTTAAAAACACTTTTAACCACAATTTTTAAACCAAATTGTTGAATTCTGCATTTTTACCCAGAAAGAAGAAATTCCTACTAAAATAAATGAATTTTTAAATTAAAAAGACACATTAAAAAAAAAATTCAGTTGACTTTTCGGCATAAAAATATTACTTTTAAACGAAAAATAAATTTTTTACGAAATAGTTCAATTGGCAACAAAGCAATAGGGATTTAAGTTCAAAGGATGACTTTTTAACAAATTTGTTGAATTTTTAACCAAATAATAAAATTTATAACAAAAAAGATAAACTTAAGAAGGAAGTTAGCGGAAAATTTTATTTGGAAAATTCTGTTATTTTTCTGTGACCAATTTTAGATTTTCGCGGACAATTAATATCCAAAGAACAGAATATTAATTTTATGGCATTTTTAACATCATATAATCATTTATAAACGGAATAAAACAACTTTGAATTCAAATTTAAAAATATCTACTTTATTATCCTTGATAGTTATTTAAAGTTATATAAATTCCCTGACTTTTGCCAGAATATCTATACTTTCTGTGAAATTACTATGAGTTATTTGTTTCGTTTGCGAATTTCCAAAAACTACAGTCCCTATAAGACAGGAAACACAAAATACGCTATACCCAATTCTCATTCACAATTATTTTTCACTGATTTTTTAATGATTTGCTCTAAAAAAAAGATGAAGTGTTTGTTTGTTTAGCGATAGTTCTAAATGTACTTGAAATTTAAGAAAAAACTATTTTAGAAAAAAGGCATTCTTCAGGAAAATTAAAAGGTATTCTGTAAACTGTAAAGTCTCAGTAACTATTTAAAAATAGAAAAAATTTATTCCCGAGATGAAATTTTGCTGAATTTCTTGGCTGTTGATTACGATAATAAATTTAATTTTTAGTTAAGATAAAAAATAAAATATACTCCTGAGGTATTAATGATCGGAATACGTCTAAATTGTTGATGTAAAAGAGTTATTCAATTACGAGAAAATTGACCGAGAATTTTAAGAAGAAAATTTCACGAATTTTCAAACTCTGACTCGGATAGCGATTAAAAATCAAATTTTCAACTTTTTGCAAAAATAAAAACTGGCTCCTAAGTTATAGAGATGCTGAATTAAATGGAAAATGTTTTTTTAAAATAAATTAACATGTTCCAAGAAAATGAAGGTTGAAAGGAGGTATATCGCATTACGGTTGAGCTTTTTAGCGAAAAATTCGGAAAAATACGTATTTATTTTTCCTTAAATGATAATAATTTCAACTAATATTAATGAGAAAAAAATTATTACTACGTCAAAATTATAACTAAAATTCTATCAATTAAAAAAATTGAATCTCGTAAAAACCCTTTTATCCCAATGTAATAAAGCCATTTTCTATCAAAATGTTGGTTACCTAGTTATGTGCTGCCACCCTTCATTTATCTCTAAAAGTGGCACCATTTTTTAAAATACGTACATTTGAAGGGTCTGCGGTTTAAACCTTTTAACTGACATTTTTTTCGAAATTGATTTTTTGTATTTTCTGGCATCTTTTTATATGCAGTTAATATCACGCAAACGAAACCCTAAAGTTATTTTTAATTTTCTTTAGTGAATTTTCAAAAATTGCGATTTTCCTTCGCCGTGTAAAATATCTGAAATGTTAGTTAACAGGTTTAGACCGCGGACCCTTCATTTGTAAAAAGAATTTTTTATTTTCAGGAGAATCAATTAAAGGATAGAAGAGATCTTCGAAAAACAGAATGGCAAAAGTTTATTAGTGAAATGAGCGAAAAGTGCCTGAAAGTCGATCAAGAATTCCTCGAAAGGGAAAACGAGTTGAAGGAATATTACGTGGATTTAGAAAGGAAACTACATATTGCACCATAATTGGTCACCAACATCTTCCATATCTACTTGAATAATAGGTAGATTCCCAATTAAGAAAAACTTATTATCGCCTTTCCTACTTTTGCTTAGAACCTTTTTTTAGAAGCATTGTTTAAAAGACTAGTTTTTGTTTAAGTTGCAAACAATTTTATTATAATGTTTGTCGAACCAATCAAAGATCACACTCTAAAGGTAAAACCGACTGCTAAACTGATTGACTTCGTCGCTAAGCAGGTGAAGAAAAAGGACGTGCCCGAAAACTTAATCGCGTTGAAAAGTTCTAGCAAAAAACCAGAGACTCTTCTTACTTTAAAGGACCTAAAATGGTTGAGCTCTTATTTAGAAGAGCAGAGAAAATCTTCTGAAAATAAGATTTATCTTCATGAGCTACTAGAAGGCGCTGATGTGACTTTACCTGAACCTGAAGTAAAACCCAGAAACCCGCAACTTGTAGCGAGATTGGAAAAACTTCAAGCTCAACAAAATGCTAGGGATTATGCATCAATGACTAAAGGCGTAAATCCGTATCGAAGATTTTATCCTGAAGATTCAATAGCTGCACAAAGTAAGACATTAATATTTTTACATAATATTAGGGCACACATTTTTAAATTTCCCCCTTTCCCCTATTCTCTATAAAATTCCCCTTTTTTCTTTAAATATACAATATTTGAAAATACAATTGTTTGTTTTACATTATGAAATTATTCTATTCCGAAACAGAATATCCTGCCGCGAATAGTGGAAGCTTTTTGTTTGAACTTGGAACAATGATCTATTATAATTAATTTAACTTTTTCAATTACACTGATTTGAAACTAAACTACTCAGGATTTAAGTAAAACTTTAAAAGTTAGATATTTTTTCTTTGAATCTATACAAATATTTTTGAAATTACGTATAATAAAGTACGGTGATCTGTCTGTTCAACATTGAAGATTCTTTAGTTTTAATTTGAATAACGATTGTCATTATGTTGGAAATACAATAATAATTATTGTTCGATTAGACCAAAATTTAAACAAGAATTGCAATACTTACAAATGATCTTAATGGCATTTTTCGATTGACGGCAAATTTAATAAGTTGTAGAAATAAAACAATATTCCAAAACTACTAAAAACCAGCTTTTAACTTTTCGAAAATTTTAATCGCAGTTTTCAGTAATTTTTTATATTTTTCGTTTAAATATACATTCCATATAATATTTAATTAATCAAGTTTTATGAATCCTAGGATTTTTCTTGAGACTAAAATGAAACCAAAAATGAATTTTTTTATTTTTAAATTAAAAAATTAGAACAATTTTTTATTCGAATTTGTTTTATCCCTCAGGTTTTAATTTGAAAATATTTATGGTTAAGTCCTTGAGTATCACTTCGTACATTTAAAAATATTTAAATACTGTTTTTGGTGGTTAGACAATTTTAAATTATATGCTTTTAATATTCAACAATTTCTAAATTTTTCAAATATTAACAATCTTTCATTCAAGATTTTAAATATATTGTTATTTAAAATTTAATAATATATCCATGAATGTATTAAAATTACGAAAGTAAGTTTTTTCCAACATATCTTACTAACCAGAATTCATCGTTTCTTAAAATATTTTACTCGTTTCGAACATTTTTAGAACTCTTAGTTTAAATATAATTTAATTATTTAATTATGTAGTAATATTTAAAAATTTGATGTTATGGATTTTAAAATAGTTTATGTTTTTAATATTAGAAAATCACGCTTCTGCGCACGTGAATTTTATTTGAAAGGGGTTATAAAAGTAAGTATTCAAGTGATTTCTACAGATTATCATGGATTTTCACGAATTTTCAGATTAATTTAGGAAATTGAAAAAAAAAAAATCATTTCAAGTAACTTCTACGAACTTTAGGGAATAAATTAAATGTTATTTTAAGGGATTTCAATAGTAGTTTTAAGTTATGTGAAGGAATTCGACAAATTTCAAAGGATTTTGAAGGTTTGAAGTTATTTTAAAAGATTTGTAGAACTCGTAATATTTAAAATTGGTTATTTTGCATTTTTAAGCAGTCCATTTTTAGTATTGTAAAATGAAAATCCTGGACGTGAACCTCAATCGGTTAGCATGCTTGTGTTTATTAATAAAGGAATTTTTATAAGAGAAAAAATATTCTTGATTATGAGAACGATTTAAAACATATAAAATTGTTATTTAATCAATTCGATGTTTTCTTAGTATTTTTATATCACCGTGAATGTATGTTCAATGACCGAAGTATGTCCAATTAAAAAAAATTCTTTAATGGCAGAAATCTTAAAGAACAATCCTTTAACATAATTTAAAAACTCTATGATTTCCTGAAAGAAGATTTCTTCTTTTCTCAATGTGAAAGTAAATATCTTTCCCCCTTTTCATGAAAAAATTAACCTAATTTCCCTGTTTTGAGTTCCTTTTGCTGTCCGATACCTCAATGAGTTTAATTATAATAGTTTTTAAAAAACATGTTTTTATATTCTTGAAATTTGTTCCAGTGAAAGAAATGAACAAACAACTAATCGCGATCTTCCAATTCGTATCTACTGTTTTGGCTGGTTTCGCCTTTGGTTTTCTCGGTATAGAACTAATCGTCGGGGACCTGGATTTCGGCTTTAGATTACTACTAGGAATTATAATTTCCCTAATTATTGCGCTAGCGGAAATTTATTTCCTGGCCAAAAAGCTGAGCGAAGATGGATTTGATTCGGAAGGTCTTTATACAAAAGAACATCAGGATTAAAGTTAGGGAATTTCAAATTTACTCTTGAAATTTATCATGCCACTCATATTTCCTGGTAGAATTTTATTACTATCATGTAAATAGCTTCCTTACAGCGTACTGAAATCGTTCTATGTAAATAAAAACGCATTTATCGTCGTCTCGTTTCTATTGGAAATTGTAGATGCACGTTTAAATAATGAAATTAGTCAATTGCGTTGTTTGTTCTCCAGAAAAATGTAACTTTTTTTACAGCAAGACATACTTAATATTTAATTAATTGTGGTGCTACAAGATCTGGAAATCATATAATTTTTGTGGTCTCACCTATTTCGAAAATTAAATTATTATAATTATTACACAGTGTAATTATTTTATAACATTTAATATCAAAAATGAATGCAATTAGATTATAATTATGTTAGGCATTTACGCACACCATGGTGGCTCTCTTCAGTTAATTATTCAGAACACTTTTTTACATAGGTATAATATGGGAAATATAATAATTTAAATATTCAATTATTTGCGCAAATTTGGTGAACATGATAGTTGTTATATTTTATACATAGATTTGCTTGAACTTTTTTTGTTGTTCTAAGGGGTAAATGATTTTTAGTCAATTTTTTAAAGTATTTGATACTAGGGCTTAATTAATGATTAATTATTGAAATCTTTAACAAACTACATTTTACTTTGTGAAATATTAAAAAATTTTGAATTATTTTTCAATCTTTTCAATACTTATAAATATCTCTTAAACATACTCCGAATTATTCCATAATTTTATAATCTTGAAAAATAGAACGTTTATGCTAACAAATCTTCCATTTTTTAAAAATTTTAGAAAATCATTTGTAATGTTTTTAAATATTTTTCACTTTTCTCTTAGAGTTCATCTAACAATATAAAAAATCATGAATTTTTCTCATGAATCTTAAAATAAATTTTTTCATTATTTTGAAACCTTTCGAAATTCTTTTAAATTTTCTTAATTTTATTTCAAAATCTTCAAAAATCCACGTTTTTCATTTCTGAAAATCTTTTCAATTTTTGAAGCATTTGTGAAGAAAGACGAATTTTCAACAATACAGCTGAATCCTCAACCAAAAAAATATATTTTTCTTCAACCAGTGGAATTTCTACCCAAAAAAGATTAAACTTTTACCAATAGGAGACGAATTTTGAAGAAAATATTTTGATTTTTTAACCGATATTTCATCTACAAAATATTTTAATTTTAAATAAAAAAGAGTTGCATTTATCAACAAAAAAGATGATTTTTCAATTAATTAACTCAATTTTCAACCAAGAAAATTATTAATCTTTTACCAAAAAAAGAACTTTAACAAAATACATAAATTTTCAACAAAAAGATCAATTTTCATCAAAAAATGGGAGTTTAAAATTTTAAGTTGCAAAAATTAATATTCAAACAAACAAATGAATTTTGAACAAAGTAGTTCAATTTAAGGAAAGTAATGAATTTTTTATAAACACAGTTTAGTTTAATCAAAAAAAAAATGTTTTCAATAAAATATTTCAGTCCTCAAACAAACAATTGCATTTTTAACCAAAAAGGCGAAATTCATGTACCAAGAAAAGAATTTTCAAACAAATTTTAAACAGCCTCGAATTATTCTTAAAGTTTGAAAAATATCAAAATCTTCAAAAACTTACATGTTTCAAATATTTGTAATAGTTTCAAATTTTGAATTATTTTTTAATCTTTTCAAAACTTCTAAACGTTCTAAAGATCTTTTCACATTAAATATTCCCTAACTTAAAAAAATTTTGTTTAATAATTACAAAAATTGCCTTAAACTCTTCCGGCTTCTTTTTTGACCATTTGGGAAGTCTTTTGAAATATTCTCTTGCAAAAATTTTTCTAAATAAAAATCCATTAAAAATTCCCCCAAAACCTTAATAACTTTTTTTAATACCTGGAAAATTTCAAAATCTTCAAAAATCCACTTTTTTACATTCTTTAAAACCTTTTAAAATTTTGAATTATTTTTGAAGAAAGTCGTATTTTCAACAAAATGTTTGAACGCTCAATTACAAAAATATTATTTTTCAAAGTTAATAATAATTTTTGAACCCAGAAATATGAATTTTCAACAAACAGTAATAGTCGATATTTAATCCATGAAAGATTAAAATTTTAAATGAAAAAAGTTGGATTCACCTAAAAAAGACAATTTTTTAACTAAGCAAATCAATTTTGAAACAAGCACAATATTTTTGTACAAAACAAGACGAATTTTCAATTTAAAAAAAATGCATTTTCAACAAAAAATGGTAGTTACATTTTCAATCAGAAAAATTAATATTTGTGCAAAAAAAAAACAAAAAAATATAACTTGCAGTTTTAACCAAAAAGTTAAAATTTCTACACCAAGAGAAGAATTTTTCAATTTATCTTAAACTAAAATGATTGAAAAATTTTGAAAAATCTTTAAAAATGAAAAAATTGTCTCAAATCTTGCTGGAGTTTTGCGAAAATTTTAAAAATCTTTTAAAATTGCCTTTTGAAGTTAATTTTTTTCAATTAAAAAATCATATATAATTATACATTGAATCTAAAGAAATCTAAAGAAAAAAAATATTCCTTTAAAATAAATTTTCAAAACAAAAATTCATTAAGTTTCCCCAGAAGTCTTATGAAAATTTATTTATTCTCTTAAAACCTATAAAAATTTACATTTTCCAAAACTTTTGATTCTTGGCTCAAATTTTGTATTCCCGGTCAAATCCCCCTTTTATTTCGTTTTCCAACTGATAAAAGCGGTATAACTATAATACCAAAAAATTTTTAGAATTAAATAATGACTGAAAAGCGAAAGTGGAAATAGTCGTGGTTATACCTGACAGAATATAAACAATAATTTTATAAAAAATGTACCCGCTTTATTATAATTTACAGCATTTAAAGTTGTGACATTCTGAAAGTTAGCCATTCTACAAAGGTATTAAAAAATTATTTTAAAAATTGCAACACCGACCACAAAAAATGTAATTTTAAAGTATTTAAAAATCGAAAATAGAGAGGGGGAGTGGAAGGAAACTCGTGGCGAAAGAAATTTGTGGTAATTTCTCAAATTAACAGTAAAATAAGGTGGTCTCTGGAAAAACCGCCCAAGTAAATATTAACATTATTATTTGTTCAAATTTCCAAAAAGTTTATATTTTATTGTCGTGACTTGTACCTTCGTTTTTTTTAACTTTAAACACTTTTCAAATGTATTCTGTTTAAAAAAAAAACATTTTGCTCAATTGAGAAATATTTCTACAATTGACATTATTATCTAAATTAAAATTCTTTCGGCTTTTTGAATGCAGGGATAAAAAGTTGAATAGTTTAACTTATTTTAAAATATTTTAATATACCTAGTATTAAAAAGTCATTCCTTAAATTATGCACATTGCGATTACGACGACATATATGCGAGTACTTCCGAATCTTAATTTTAAGAAGCGGGGACTACGTATTTAAGTGATTAAAAGATAGAAAATAGCTGGACTTATAAAATTTAACATATTCGTGCTCAAACGTGAAATTACCTAAATTTTGAGAGTACTTAGCTATCGACAGACATTTTTTGATCGTCCTCACTTTCATTGTCACTACTGGCCTCGCTTTTCTCACTCGATTCACTCTTTCCATTTGCTTTATTTTCGTTTTCGTTTGCATTTGCATCCGAAGAGTCATTTTCTGAATTCTCATCGTCACTGTCAGAGGACGAAGTACTGTCTGATTGGCTATCACTATCTGAATCTGAAGAACTTCCAGCATTTTTAGCTGCCATCATTTGCTTGAATTGCCTAACTGTGATTTTTCTTGGCATTATTTCTCGGAGAAATTCTAGAGAATCACTGGTCTGGACAACTTCTGCTAAATGTTTGTAGTCTATGTTGTGTCCTTTTTTGGCTTGCGAATGCGCCTCTTCTGTCAGGAAATGAATGAATAATTCCTGAAATTAAAGAGGGGAAATAATAATAGTTTTTTTTTTACTTTTTACAATTTTCGACAAAAATTTCGTTATAATAAACAATGTTAAGTAAGTTTTACGAATTATAAGATCTTATATAGAAGGCTGGAAAAAATTTTGCAATGGTCGCATAAAATTACGAAGAACGTCGCATGGAAAAAATAAAATAAAAAACAGTATCAGATACTGAATGACTGAAATAATAAATGTATCTGTTTAGGAATATAGGTTACATAAATCTTATTGATTTTTAAGTATTCTTTGCAAAATAAAAATAAACTTTAAAGTTAAAACAATTTTTTAACAAAGGTGATTGAGCTCGAAGTATTATGAATATAAATTGAAAATATTTATTTCTCAACTGTTAAATTTATCAACTTGGCTTATTTTCAACTGTGTGAAGTTTCTAATTTACATTAATTATGAACTTCAGGAAAATCCATCTTGAGCATGAAATGAATCACTTTTTAATAATTCAGCTTAAATTAAAGATGGAAAGCATTAAAGTCGAAATATATAGCACTTTCAACGAAGTCGTTGAATTTTTAACCAAAAAAGACGAATTTTTAATAAAAGAGTTAAGTTTTGAAGTCGAATTGTATAAAAAACAGTTGAATTTTAAACCCGAAAGATTAATTGTCATTTGAAAAGCTTCATTAAATAAAAGTTGCAAACAAATGCTGCATTCGCAACTAAACAATTGAGAAATTTAAAGCAAAAGATACTAATTTTTAACAAAAAGAATATCTTTAAACCAAATAGTCACATTTCTAAACAAAAAAGATTTAACTTCAACCTAAAAAGTCGAATTTTCAATAAAAAAGTTAATTTTCAACGAAGAAAGATGAATTTCCTATCCAAAAAGATTCATGTCCAACAAAACAGTTGAAGCTTTAACTAAAAAATCAGACTTTTACAAAATAATTGAATTCCCAAATAAAAGAGGTTAAACCTTAACCAACAAGAGTTGCATTTTCAATGAGGAGATAGATTTTCAAGTCAAAAAGACGAATTTTTTTAAAACGCACTAAAAAAAATGAATTTTCAATCAAAAAATTGTGATATTCTAAAATTTGTATAATGACCCTTCAAAATAGAAATGATTTTTAATTAAATTTAAATCGCTTAAAAACCAATAATTTTTAAATTGCTAATTATACTTTCCAAACTTCGGCCAATTCAATTTTAATTGCCATATTAAACAGACGAGGAAAAAATAAAAAATGTAGTGTTCAACATGAAAATGCAGAACAATATGTTTGATGTTTTAATTTCAATTCTGCTTTTAGAATTATTATTCATTCTTGATATTTTCCAATCAAATATTATTCAATTGAAATAAAAAAGATTACAGTAACATGATTTCAATTTTTGAGTGATACAATTTTAGGCTTTCTAATTCTAAACTGTTTTGTATTTACATATCAAATTTTGAAATATTTAATAGCGGCATTGTCCTGACATTTGAATATTTTAAAAGAAAAATATTTTGAAGTTTGAAATTCGAAACCTTCAAAAATTTTTCTAAAAATAATTTAAGGCGAAACTTTAGTTTCAAGGCCTGAAAGATTAAACTATTTTAGAAATTCGTCGTGATAACTATAATTTTTTATTAAGAATATAGAAATATTAAATATGATACATATATTATTATGTATATCCGCATCTAGCAAAAAAATTCTTTTTCAACAATAATATCAGATTCTGTGGATGTACGACAAATTTCGAAAATACGAAATTTATTCTTTAAAAAAAAAGCATTGTGATTGATTATAATTAGATTAAAAACGAAGTATTAAATTAAGTAAAAATTCAAGTTTTTCTTTTATAATTTACAAAGACTCTAAAGAAATATAAACAGATTAAAACATACGAAGTAATAAACATAATTATTAAATATTCGTAACGTAACGGTCAAATTGTCGAAGTTAGGAAATACGTCTATTTGAAGCAATTGAGAAAGGCCTGTTTTTATCAGTATTTCTTCATGAAAACCATGTTTCATCCATCCCTATTAAAAAGTTTTCACGCTTTTTTAAACAACAAAAAATCTAATTAAAAATTTGCGCGCCTAAATAAACCGCTTTTAATTTTCATATGTGCATGTCAGAGGTGCACATTTACAGAAGGCTCTAAAATGTAAGATAGGTTATCAACTTACCGTAGCTTTGGTAACAAGAAAAAGTCCATCTTGGCCTATCGCTTCAACATAAGGAGAACTTTTCATAATCGTTTTCACTCGCGAAATAGGCAATCTCAATTCCTTAAGTTTTGCGGGCGATGCTTGCGTGGTCGCCATGTTTGTTTGCTTTTCCTGTGCTGTGCATGCATTTGTTATTACAGGTTGTCAGGTTATGCTTTGGACGGGAAATCCTAAAGGTCACTATGGTCACGGAAGATAACTGCGCATCTATTTGTACGCATCTTGGAAAACCAAATTTTTTATTTTTATCCATTTTTTCTTCCATGTTCTTTTTAGTTTCAAATTGATAATTTATAATAATTGTGATAGAAAGTTATAACCTGCTAAATTTATTAAGACTAATGGATTTTGCTTTAAAATAGTGACAATAATGAAAACGTAGATTTATTTTTGAATTTGCCACTTTTGCGCACGCGCATTTCAGAAAGGTCAAAAATGGTTCGATAGCTCGATATCCAACTGTATTTTTTTTCTCTTTGGAAACTAACAGCAAGCAGCATCCGGTACATAAATTTCGGACATTCCAATAATAATTAAAGGTCCTTGGACGCCAAGAAACTTGAAGGTATTTATCAAATTATTAATATTATATATCGAGAGAAAACTAATTAGTTTCAACCTATATATAGACGATTTACCTTACTGTTAGTTGCACGATTTTAGCTTACCCAATTGTCCGATCGATACGGCACATGGCAGACTGAAATAACTGATTTTTATTCCATGAATCTGCAATAGAAGTAAAATTAATAAGTCAACCTAGTTTACGAATGTTTTCATGCATTGCTTATTAATTATAAATTATATTTTGAAGCAGCAAGTCACTGATTAATCTTTTCATGTACATAACCTCAAAGCTTCCAGCTGCCTTTTTGCTGTCAAATAACTTGTATTTTATGTGAAAAAAGAGTTGAATTTAGAATTTTATATTGACTGCTTTACATGTAAGAGTTGTTATAATATTTCCTGGTTTGAAAGAAATTAATTTCGTACAATTTAAAACAATTCAAAATAGGTTTGTTTTTACAAATCTTATCTAGATACGAATTTCACATATTGTAGGTAAATTTGAAAATTTATGATTGAATATTCGCTGTTATAAAAGGAAAAATATTTGAATTTTGGGTTTTCGAGTGGAATTCAGTTTACTGTTTACATAATGTATTTCCCAATTAGTCATTTACTCACCTAGGTTATGATGCTTGTGACATTGAAAGGTCACTCAGGATTATCAGATAGGTGAAGCAGTATAAGAAATGTAAATTCCGTTAGGTGTATTAAGAGAGAAATCAACAATTAATATTTGTATGAAGAGTTTATGATTATTTAGGAAGTTTTTCTTTTGAGTGTTCAATTCTCGTTATAATTGAAATTATTCGTATATATTAATTTCACATAATAAAAGTAGGGGTATTTCAATTTTTATTCTTGTGTGCCACCCTGGGCAGTATAAAATAATTAGAATCTTATTGTATTTCTAGTAATAAAAAGTAGTTCGAGAAGGTGTTGCTCATATAATTTTTAAACTGAGTAGTTTCAGTAACACAATAAAAAGGCAGGCCGATATTTCAGGGGGTACCCTGCCTTCCTTCTTATTTAAATTTCCCCTTTTCTCTTTAAATATACGATATTTAAAAATACAGTTCTACATAAACTTTTGAGAAATTTTTGAAGCTGAATCATTTTAAAACATATTGAAAGTGTGAAAACCGAAACAAAGTATTTATCCAATATAAAATTGGAACAGTTAAAAAATCTATAGTATTTATAAAAAGAAGTATTAAAAAGTGAACACTTTTTAATGGAAATTTACAAAGGTAAATAATTAAGAAATGGAATATTCCAAGTTGATCTGCTGCAAAGTTAAATGTTATTAGGTATTTTCATTTCAACCATCAGCTAACTTCACTTTGTTAAAAGCTGAGGGGAAAACAGTGGATCAAATTCATGGAACAAAACTTTATTTCTGTAATATCTTTTTAATAAATAATCATTTTTATTACTTCATTAAATTGTAATTACAAAAAAAAAACTATTTTTCAAATACATTTATACTGAAAAAATTAGCTTTTACGAAGATATTAGCAAAATAGGGCAAAAATGAACTGAATCCCATGCATTTGGTGGCTTGTTTTCCCCTCATCAATCTACGAAGTAAAGTTAACTATTGATTGAAGTGAAAATACCTAATAGCTTGAATAATTCGAAGTCAAATGTTAAAAATTGATCCACTTGAATTTAAAATCTTTATAGGAGTGTTTAACAGTCTCAAATTTCATTTTTAAATCTTATCTTACCAATACCAAATTTACAACTGTAATTATTTAAACGATTTCAAACTAAAGTATGCAGGATTTAAATAAAATTTCAATCTAAAATATTCTTACGCTGATTCAATACAAATTAAATATTTTATGCCCTCAAATTTGAAATACTATTTTTCATTTCACTTCAAGAGCATTGAGAAGTATAGTTTCAATTTACATTAAAATTATTAACTAAGCACATTAACATCAAAATGATAAACCTTAGAAAGAAATATTTAATCATACTTATAATTATCACAATTTTATTAATAATGATGGTACTATTTTTTAAGAGAGAAAATATTTTTGATTGTGAGTACGATCTTCTAAATCAATGGTTTGCAATGAATTATGTAATTTACCGAAATAAATTAATATAAAATCTCTTGGTAAAAATGGTCTTATTCTCCACATGTAAAACTTGATAATGTTTAAAATTTCGGTCGGACTTTTTGTGTCTCGGTGAAATATATAAAGGGGCCTTTCTTTCCAAAATTACGTGATACATTTGTCAGGAACTTCTGACTCCGCCCCCCCCCCCAACCCTCTTGTGTGATACTTTTTCCATTGGACGTATTACGGAAAATGATACTTCGGAATTCCCCCCCCCCTCTTAACGTATCAGTTATTTTGCGAATGACCCCAAAATTTCTTATAAAAAGATGGCGTCTTCTCTTTAACACGTAGAAATTCAATGTTTAATTAATATTTTATCAATATAAGGAAGTAAAGTGTGATTTAGAAAATCAAGAATTAATTATTTTTAATGCAAACTTGCAAAGCAAGTAGAATTTTATTATTATACCATTAAGATTTTTAGAATGATCTACAATTTCTGTTTTTCTTATCTAAAGAACACTTCCGTTCCACAAAACTGCTTTGCCTCAGGTTGATCAATTTCTCTAGCAATCACCCCAGACGAAGAGTCTTCACAAAGTCACCATATGTAATATATCAAAAAAATATGAAAGTTTGCTGATGATCATATAGTAGGTGACAGTTCAGCCGGTTATTATTGAATTTTTAAACTAAGAAAGGTACATTTTTATCCAAAAATGGTTTAGTCCAACTTTAGACTAAAAAATAATAATTTTAAATGATAAAAAAGACGAATTTCGTACTAAATATTTGATTTTTTAAAACTAAATTATTGAACTTTCAAGACAAAATTACCAATTTTCTAGACAACAAAGTTAAATTATTTATTAAAAAATATGAAATTTTGATCAAAAATTAAATTTGTACCAAAACATATGAGTTTCCAACAAAATACGAGAACTCTTAACCCAAAAGTTGAATTTTCAACTAAACTAAATTAATTTTCAACAAAAAAAAGTTTTTAAGATAATATTTCAATTTAAGAAAAAAATGAATTCTTACTTTAAAAAGAACCATATTTGACCAGAAAGGGAATAGGTACATTTTCAATGCAGAAAATAATCTTTCAACAAAAAAAAAAGTAATTTTCAACAAAACAGTTCGATTTCCAACCAAAGAGATGGATTTTTAACTAACATTTTAAATAGTCAACCATAAAATGCATTTCTAAGAAAATAGTTCTGCTTTAAAACAAAGTTGCTAAATGTTTAATCAAAAAGATGGATTTTTAAAGAAAACGATCAATTTTTAGCCGAAAAAAATTTTTTTTTACAAAATTCGAGAAAGCTCAACAAAAAAGTTAAATTTTGAAGAAAGTAAGAATTTTCTTATTTTTAAGAAAAAAGTTTAAGTTTAAAACCTAGTTATATGTTTAACGAAAAATATGAATTTTTAGACATAAAGATTAATATTCTAAAAAAAAAACAATAATTTTTTTAACATAATTTAAGAATTCTTAACAAAAAAGTTGAACTTTCAACTAGAAAAGATGAATGTTTGAACAAAAAGATTAATTTACAACAAAGTAAAAAGACAAATTTGTGATAAAATGGAAGAATTCTCAACCTGAAAGATTAGTTTCTAACTAAAAAAAAAAATTTAAGCAAAAAGATTAATTTTCTACTAAAAAAAAAATAATTTATCTGGAAACGTACTAAAAAAGTTACGATATGTACTGTTACCCACCCGTTATGAACAGTACACTTTGTGACACACCCCCCCCCCCCCTATAAAGTGTTAACGGAGTTTATGACCGATCCTTTACTTCCTTGAAAATCGATTTGCATTTTCTTCTCTTCCGCTTGGATTTTACCCTTACTTTCTCTTACTAGTATTTTTACTTTTCTGTTTTTGAATCTATAATCATTTTCTAGATTAATTCTCTCGTCATCGGTAAGGGCTGTAATGTTCAACTTTT
Organism: Belonocnema kinseyi; assembly: GCF_010883055.1. Lineage (NCBI taxonomy): Eukaryota > Metazoa > Arthropoda > Insecta > Hymenoptera > Cynipidae > Belonocnema > Belonocnema kinseyi. Next base: position 66,568,133 of record NC_046658.1, on the reverse strand, counting down.
TTTTATACGCTTGCTTCTTTTTGTCAATGACTGCGCGGATTTCATCATTCCACCAAGCATCACCAGTCATTCTTCCTACAACCGCAGTACCACACACTTCACTCGCCTCTTAAGTTTCCCTATCTCTGCGTTCGTTTGATTAATTAAATTTATATTGTGAAGTAATATGTCATTTAAAATACAAAAATAGTTTTTAGAACATAATAAAGCTTCCTTTTAAATGAAAATAGACGCATTTGATTTTCAAAATTTGATTTACAGACTTACCAAAAAGATTCGGGTCAGAATGTCGACTTTTCCTGGGCCTATAGAAGAAATACCAGGCATCTCGGTGGATCGTTTTGAGAATAAGGAAAACCTTAGCGCTTCTGTTTATTTCCTAAGTCATTGTCATTCCGATCATATGAAAGGATTACATAACTTTTTCATAGAGAACTTAGAAAAAAAGAACAAATTTTTGTACTGCAGTGAAATTTCCAAAGCAATATTAAATGCAAAATCTAATTTAGTTAAATCGGATATGATAAAAGGCTTGTCTGCGCTCAGTCCGGTGGTAATAGGTTTTAATAGAGAAAAAGGAACTACTGTATTTGTTACAGTAACGCTAATTCCTGCTGGACATTGTCCAGGATCTGTTATGTTTCTTTTCGAATACAATGAAAAGAAAATTTTATATACGGGCGATTTTCGAATTAATGCGAACGATTTTGCTAAAATAAAACCTCTGCATGATTGCGACGGTAAAAATTTGTATCCAAAGAAATTCGATAAAATTTATTTAGACACGACGTTTTTAAGGTTAGAGTACTTCAAAATTCCAACAAGAAAAGAAAGCGTTGATGAAATACGCAAAGCCACGAAAGATTGGCTTAATCTTGACCCCAAAAATATAGTAATTATGAAATTACCATACAATTATGGTCTTGAATATGTATTTAAGGATATTTCGATTGGTTTGAATAAAAAAATTCATGTTAAAGATTCTGTATACGAGGTCTATAAAAGAATAAAAGAAATTGGCCCGTACATTACCAATAACGCAAATAGTACTCCCTTACATGGATGTTTGTTGTTCAGAGACTTTAGAGGATGCCTACCATGTCGTCCTGATGTGGATGAAAAAAATATTTTAGCTATACACATTTCTGTTTATAAATGGGGAGGAAATTTAGACTCAGGCGCGTTCATAAGTTGGGATGAAGTTAAAGAAAGACAATTATCCGTTTGCTATTCGTCGCATGCTTCGTGTGAGGAGCTAAAAGCATTTTTAAAGTATTTTCCTGCGAGTGAAATTTATCCTTGCGTTCTTCCTAAAACTGCAGAGAAACAGGATGCAATTTATGCATTGTTAGCTGAATTTTCCAAAAAGGATAATCAAAAAGTAACAATTGATTCTAGTTATGAATTTAGATTTCCAAAAGCTGGTTCTTCTGGAAAAGTTAATTTTAAATCTATGATTTTTAGCGACGAGGACGATGATTAACGAATGATTGATTTATGTCTGTGATTAATAGTTCTTAATAATTAATGATGATGCTGATCAAGATTTATTAATCGCTTTTTGATTCTAGTGTATAATTGAGATTGTGATAATAATAATTATAGTTTATTTTTATTTTTACACAATATGTACATTTTGTATTTATTGACGATGATGCTGATAAGGCTTATGAATTCTATTTAATAGCATGGATTGTGATAATAATAATTAAAGTTAAGTCTGTATTTGTGTTTTTGCATAATAAAAGAGGCATCGTTAAAGACGACTTTAGTCATTTAATTTTCAAATTCCACCTAAATTCCTTGAGCCTATTATAGTAAGTTTATCTGAAATCAAATTTTAGTTAAAAGTATTATTTTAAATTGGTAATTGAACCGGGATTTTGAGCAAAATTTATTTCAATGAAATGAATGCAAAATTCATAAAATGTTTATAATAGCAGTCGCTCAACTATTATATAAATTCTCTGATGTTAAAATTATTATTTATTATTATGGTAATTTTGACATTCAACAATTCTAAACATTTTCAAATCTATATTTTGTTAATATAAAGATGTATCTTATGAAACTTGAATTTAAATTTAACAAATTTAAAGATTTCCAATTTAAAATTGTCTGCGATTTTTTTTTCAAAGTCTATGGTACCAAAAATTTGTAAAACAATTAAGAGAATTATCTTAAATTTTGCAGTAAACAATTTTTGAAGATTGATAGTCGTTTGTGTATCTTGTTTCAGAATTTAATCCATTCCCGTCCTACATATTCAAATTTCTAAACTATGGCAGCAACTGCATTGGCACAGGAAAAGATTTGGGTGGATAAGCCTTCTTACGACAAAGCTGAGTGCCTTTTTCACGAAAGAGCTGCAAAGGTAAGTCTTTGCGTTTTCAAGTTTCCCCTAAAAATAAAATTATTTTCATTTGAAAAAAAAAAAATCGTTTAAAGGGAATGACTTAAACATACTGAACTAAAAATTCGGATCAGAAAATTGTCTTCAGTTTGAATAAAATAATGGGTTCAGAAATTGACGGTATATAAAAAGTGGATAAAATTTAAAGAATCAAGGAAGATGAAATTGCATATTTTATTATTGGAATTGAGACGTTTCTCTTAATTTTCTTTGTAAATATAACTGTATATAACTGTATGTTTAAAAACATTATCTTTAATATTGATTAATTTATAATCCCATCAACATCATCCATGACTAATTTGCATCAATCTTTTCTTTCTCTATGATGTGCTAACGACTACTAACATTTGATCAAACTCAGCTTCAGGGAATATCTGGTGGTTGGAAGTAGCACGTGTGTGTTACGAATTTTAGTCTTGAAATTTGTTGAATGATTATAATGTTGCATAAAATATGAAATCTAAACTGAAAACTCCTGGTATTTTATATTCATAACATCCAAAATCCTTTTTATTGAGATTTCTTCATTGCTGTGAAATTCAAAGATTATATTTTTCTAGCTAATACCAAGTCTTTCCAGATTTGTTCTAATTTTAAGATATTAACCCAGGTTAAGAATTGATTATATGAGTTTCTTTCTTACATATCAAAACACAGTAATAGATTCCTGCTTGTTCAGATTACAATGTAAATTTTTTTAATATTTTAAAACTATGATCAGATTAGGCAGGAATCTGCTACCATGTATTGATCTAGAACGGGAGGATGAAATATAATTCAAAGTTTTATGTAGACTAGTCAGTATTAGTGAGTACTTTTGCGAGGGAAAATTTCCTGTTTTTCATAGCTTGGGACATGTTGCAAGGTGGTATCTCGTAAGAATCTGGATCAATGTTTGCTTAACTCTAATAGCTGTGCATCCGTTGAGCAAGAAAGTCCCATAATTACTAACATTCAGACTAAAGCCAAGCCTAAAAAGTCTAAGGACAATAAAGCTTCTGACAATGCTTTAAGTGAAAATGCTCAAAATGCCAAGAACCAAACTAAGAGTGTAAAATCTAGTAAAAAAAGAGAAGAACCTGCTTTGGAAAAAGAAGAGGTTCTTGAAAATGAAAGTAAAGAGGCAGAGGTTTCCCCTAATTCCAATGGTAAAAAATACAAGGCTAAAGAAGCGAAAGAAAAAAAGAATAAGGCTGATAAAAAGCACAGGAATAAGGAGGAGGATAAGGGCAAAGTAGAGGAGTCCAAAGACAAGTTATTATCTCAGGTATAATGTGTTGATGAATTTGTGTTTCATGCAATTTTTGACGAAGTACACTATTTTAACTTGTCTATTTTGATTTTGCACGAAACCATTGCGACTTCTCTGTTCTCACTCTTAAAAATCATGAACGTGACACGATGTAAGAATTTTTGTTAGGTCACTGCTTCCGCCCGTTTGCTGTACCCCTTTTACGTTTTGTGTCTACAATATTGTATTAGGTAAATTTTCGAAAAAAAAGCAAGAAATACAAAACACATTATCTGTCATTACCTGCGGTAGTTCTAGAAAGGCTTTTTGCTTGAAAGCTTTTTGATTAGTATTGGGAATGATTAAATTGTGATACGCCACCTTTCGACTAAAATCCGAAATAGAAAGAATAGGTAAGATTTTAAAGTTGTACATTAATTTTGGCATAAAAGTGTTTTAACGATTTTTGTCGTAGAGACTAAAATATTTATTGGATACTAAAAATAAGTCTTTATCGGAAACAAAGAGGTGTAGCTAGAATTTATATCTTATAAGGTGAAGAAACATATTTTTTTGCAGAAATATCTGTCCAATGTGATTTCCATCCTTTTTTAAAATACATTTTCAGTTGATCAACTGTGAATAAAAATTAATAATGATTTTTAAAACTAAACTGTTCTTTAAGATTTAAAAAGTGCATAATAATTAACTTTACAAGCCGATTCGAAATCAGTTCGCAATTTTAGAAGTTCCAGTTTCTAACGTTTAAAATTATGTAAACTATTTCAATTGGAAAGTCTTATTGGTTAAACAAATGTAAACGCCCGATTGAAACTTTATAAACGATTTCCAAGTTTAAAATAACTTCCAATAATATATTCATACACAAAAGCTTTTATTAAATTTCAAATATTATTTCAAATTTGAAATTTGTCAATTAAGAAAAATAAGATTTACTTAATATTTAGAAATATCTGACTGTTTATTCAAAATCTGTAATTATAGTTAAATATTAAAATATAAATTTTGAACGTTACATTTTAATTGTTCTGTTTAAAAAATTTAATTCGTAAGTAAAATTGTTAAACTTCGATGTCTAAATAACAATTGAACACATATTATTTTTTTAAATTCAAGGAAGTTGAAGAAATATTTAGAAGTTTTGAAAAAATTCAAATTCAATTTAAAATTTGGAATGATTTGAAATAATTTAAACTTGGAATGGCTTTAGAAGATTAAAAACATTTTCCTATGAAAATTAATAATGATTTTTATCAAGAAAAGATAGTTTTGAGTGATTATTCAAAAAGATTTAGAAAGATTTACAAAATTATAAAAAATGACTGTGGAAGATTTTAAGGAAATTTGTTTAATTTGGCAGAATTTATAAAGAACTTTTCGAAAAAATTTGATTCATTTTAAAGGATGTTTAGAAGTTCTGAAATAATTTCAAAATAATTGAACCGCTGGTGACCAAAAGGGGACACGGCCGGATTCAGCCTGAGAAGTATTGTCCTGAGTGTCAATTTTAGAAATGTTTCTAATTTCAATTTTAAAGACTGATACTTGTAGAGAATTTCAACGAAATTTCTCAGTGAGAAAGTTGTTCATTAAGGTTCAAAGAAGTTTTCTGAAAAGTTTTAGATCAAGCGGATTAATAGTACAAAAATTATGAATGTTTTAAAATCCAAGCGGTAATCTTGACGCTGCCCAAAAACGTGTCTGGCCGGCTACGTACGCGCTGCAGCGAACGACCTGAAGGTCAAGTCAATCTTACCAAAAACAAATGCACAAAGGTAACCTTTTTTGTCATCTTCTATGAAATTCTACAAATAAAGCATAGAATCAGCGAAGTGATTTGCTTCTTATAATAGTTGGAAAACAATTTTTTTAAATTATTGAGAGTTTTTTGAGAATATTAATTAAAAAGATAAAGATATTAAAATTTTTTTATTAGAAACTACTTTTAGTCATTTTCGTCACTCTCTTCAGTTTCTTCGGCATCAGAATTCTGAGTTTGTACTTTTAAAAAATATGATTCGAAAAATTATTTTCCTTTAGCGCTTAAATACTGGGAGAGATTTTTTACATTCTTTATTTTGGCAGTTTTTAATCCAATTCGGGGCGGAGGACTTTTGGAAAGATTTTCTAGTTTAAGCGTAGGTTTAAAGAAAACAGTGGTTGGATTTTGCAACTCATAGTTGTCAAAAACATCCACTTTTCCATCAGGAAAAACATGCAAAACGAACGCTTTGCTGATTTGGAATTTTTTTGGCTTTCGCATTTTGCCTTTGAAACATTTTTCAAAATCCTGCAGAAGATCTTCACACTTCTCAACCATTGTAAATGAAGGTGAACGAGCATTGCGAATCATTTCTACATATTCAGCTTCAGTTTCAATTCGTTCTAATTTTTTCAGCTTTTGCGAATATGTGCCAAAATTCCTATCGCACTGGCAATAGGAATGGCCTCGAACTGGAAACACATATTTAATCTCGCTCTGCAAATAAATGGACAATAAAACCAAAAAATGAAACACTGTGTAGTTTTTATTTTGTCCCGGACATAAGTCTGAAAATAATGTTATGCTGTTGAACTTGTCTGTAGCAAATTCTTTTAATACCGCGTGTTTGATAAAACTGCAAACAGAGTTAGCATCCTTCTTTACAATTCCCTCAAGAATAGGGACTATGTAACTCTGGTTCCTAGTATGTACATGTACGTTAAATAGAAAAAGCCATGCTAAACGTAGGTAAAACTGCGCGGACACGGGTATTTTTGGTAGTGGTAAATTCTGTGCAAAATCTAATTCACAGCATAGACTATTATTTTCAGA
>NC_046658.1:66551241-66561550 GCF_010883055.1 Belonocnema kinseyi | reverse complement strand
AACATTCATAATTTTTGAACTATTAATCCAATTGATCTAAAACTTTCCAGAAAATTTCTTTGAACCTTAATGAACAACTTTCTCACTGACAGCTTTCCGTAGCTTAAAATTCGTTCGCTAAACGAGGCGCTGGAATGTTAAAATTCATGATTTTTGCATTGCCTCAAAAAAAAATTAATAACTTTTTTGTTTATTACAATATTCTCGCTTTTCTTTCTTAGATAGTTTCAGAAGACTTAAACACGTACTTTGTATTGGATATCGGGAAATGATGGAAATTGGCTAAATTAGCGCGAGTTGAAGTGACAAAAGATTGGAATTTTTCGTTTTCAAAAAATCCACTTTTTACCAATTATCTCAAAAACTACAAAACCTATAAATTTTTGCAAGAGGGGAAAAAAGATGCGCCTTGAAATTCTCTACAAGTATCAGTCTTTAAAATTGAAATTAGAAAGATTTTTAAAATTGACACTCAGGACAACACTTCTCAGGCTGAATCCAGCCGTGTCCCTTTTTGGTCGCCAGCGGTTCAATTAAAAAATGTAAAAAACATGCAGATGTTTCAAGATTTTCAAATAAAATTTAGAAGCATTTTAAGGATGTTTTAACCATTTAAAATATACAAATTTAACTTTTAATTTCAGAAGTGTTCAGTTTATGAAAAAATGTAATCGTTCATTTTTTAATGGTTCTGGCTTACAATTTCTTTAAATAGTATTATTTTAAAATTTTTCAAATTAATTGATTGATTCTTCCATTTATACTTTAGAGCTATGAAAATGATAACATGGAATTGTATATTTAGAACTGATTCTGAATCTTTGAACTCTACAATTCATAAAAGTTCAAGAGTTCCACTTTGACTGCTTTCATTTTCAGCTCAGTTTTTATTAATTCAAATGGAAAATTTTTTACCTTTAGAGTTCGATTTTTTAAATTTCATTGACTGTGAAAAATGTTTGCGAACCAGAAAATGACAGGGCATTTTTGTCTTGGATTAAAACGGCCACCCTAAATCATCTATTATTCGTATTCTTCGCATAATCTGTATAAAATTGGTCGCCACATACGTTAATTCAAGTCTATTTAAACTTAAATTCATTGAAACTTACATGAAATAGTGAAATGATAATATTTTTTTCAAAGCTATTTGACAAAAATGAGTTTTCACTGTACAATGTGGAAATTCTATCTAAAACCAAATGTTTTTTTATAAAGATTTGTTTTTATTATTTAATTATTGTTTTATACTTCACAAAACTATCGTAAAACACTTTTATGAAAAAATTAATGTACAACTTAAAAATTGTACCTACTCTTTCTAGTTCCAGTTTCGGGCACCAGGTGGCGAAATTGTAGACCTCCATTCCCAATTGCATGATGATTCTGCTTCGCTACCTTGATCTCTTTTTATGGACGAAATAACACTTTTAGATTATTTCTACCTGATTTTTAAACGTAGGTTGTAGAAATTTGTTTGAATTTTGGTAGAATTTAAATAATTATTGATATTTGTAGTTAATCAGGATACATTATCTTTTTGTATATACTAATTATTAATATTTTTGGTATTATTGTTGATAAAATTTGTTTAATCACTCGAAATATTGAAAACTGGACTCAGAAATTTGTAAGATCGAATTTTGAAACTAAAATTATGTAATAATTCTCAGTAAATTATTTATATCTTTTTAATAGGAATTAGATTTTTTGTTTCAAACAGTACAACGTAGTCTTTTTCTTCATTCCCAAACTAACCAAATTAAAATTAGTATAGTTTACTTTTCTTGTAATGCATAATTTATATTTCATTCACAGTATTCGTAGAAAATTTTGTACGGTCAAACCTTAAGCATTAATTATTACAAATCATACCAATTTTTTAAAAACTGTAAATGTTAGCATGCATTTACAGGGTGGCCAGTGGACCGGGTAAACTGAATCACTTTTAATTTAATACGATCAAAACTAAAAAATCTGTATGAATTAAAAATTTGGAATCTTCCAATTTCTTTTAAAGATGGTAAAACTTCCAAATGTATGTATTGATTCTTTTATTTTGAAGAATTAAATTAAAACTAAAAATTGCCTATGATTTTGAGTTCTTGGTTATCATAGAAGGTTTACAAATTTAAACAATGCAATATCAAACCTTTGAAGTAAGAATTGTTCAATTTTAACTCTTTCATTTCTCATTTTAATTCTTCTAATTTCATGGCCCGGAATTTTTGTTTTGAATTCTGAATAGCCATCCTTAATTAGTAAAGTGAAGCTTACATTTTCATTTATCGAAACTCCTTTGAATATTTTTCATTGTCCACTTTCACTGGATATGAATATGATTATTATTTAATTTTTCAATTTTAAAACTGATAATCAGTTTTCTACTTATCATCAGTAATTTCGAATTGTGTAGTAGAATTTTGTCGCCGAAATATTTGGAAAAAATCCAGTGAATGTATGACATTAGTTAGTATGCAATAAATGTCTGGTGTCAGTTGACTTTTAATATCGGTGGATGCAGGGAAATCCAGAGTCCACTTGCTCAGTCCTTCCTACTACTGGTGGAAGTTTAGCCAACGAGGTCGCCAAGGCTCGTCAACACATTAAACAGTCTTTACAGTGTGTGAGTACCGCGCTTATTACTCACCCCTTATCTTATCTCACCAGCTTTACTAATAAACTCCTCACAGTATCCTTGATTCTCCTAATTGTCCCTAATTGTCCCTGCTTTTTTTATGTTCTTTAGTTTGCACACCATTATTCACAATTCATTAAATGCATCCAGTTTTTAATAATATTGTCTCAATTATCCAATAGAATCTTTATTAAACAATCTAAATAAGTTTCTTTTCTTCACTATTTTTATGCTGGATACCGTCGCCAGAAATAAAATTTGATTTTGTCTTTTGCAGATGGACGGAATCGCTGCAATGGCTGGTGTTCCTTCTTCCCAGGACGTCTCGTCCCGTGTGACATTTCTTGAGAAAGAAAATCAAGAACTTAAAAATAGTACGTATGCGGTTTTTTTGCTAATTTAGACTTTAGAAATATTTCAGAAATACAAAGATTTCAAACGATTTTTTTTAGAGATTTTATAGAGTCAAGACTTCTCAAAAATTTTAAAAAAATTTTAACTTTCACAAGGTTTAAAAAGATTTTACCAAAATTTTAAAATATTTCAATGGTTTTACAAAGAGTTCGCGGAAATGTTGCAATGATTTCTCGGGTTCAAAAGATTTAACAAAGATTAAAAAATATTTCAGCAAGATATGAAGTTACACAGATTTGTAAAAAATTTCTAAGATTAAAGATAATTCAGAAAGATTTAAAATCTTTTAAAGATTAAAAAAATCTTCAAAAACTTCAAAAAGAATTTCCAATGGTTTCAAAGATTTCAAATAATTTTACTAAGATTTCAGATAGATTACAAGATTTCAATATGTTTAAAAGATTTCGCAAAGTTTAAAGATTGAAAGATTTAAAAAAATTTCACAAAGATTTCTTAAAAACTACACAGATTTCACAGACTTCAAAAGGTTTTCACAAATTTTACAAATTTCAAGAAGTTTTCAAAGATTTAAAAGTATTTTACGAAGATTTGAGAAAGATTTATAAAAAAAAATGCAGAGATTTAAAATACTGCAGAAACATTTAAAAGATCTCCAATATTTCTGAAATATTAACAAAATTTTAAAAGATTTCAGAAAGATTGCAATGATTTAAACAATTTTAAAGATGTAAAAATAATTCATAAAGTTTTCTCGAAGATTGCACAGATTTTCAAGACTTCAGAAAGTTTTCAAAAATGTAACAAATTTCAAAAAGATTACAAATAATGTTACAAAGATTTCAAAATACTTCACAAAGTTTTGAAAGATGTCACGAAGATCACAAAGATTTAAAAAGATTTCTAAAAAATTGCAGATTTAACATATCCCAGAAAAATTTAAAAGGTTTCAAAGATGTCTCAAAGATTTAAAAAATTCACGAATATTCCAGAAAGATTGCAAAGATTTCAAAGACTTCAAAAAGATTTCACAAAGATTTCGAAAGATTTCAAACAATTCTACAATGGTACAAAAATATTTTACAAAGTTTTCAGAAAGATTAATATATTTCGAAACCTTTCAAAGATTTCGTGAAATTAAAAAAAAATGCCAAAGATTTTAGAATCATTACAATGACTTCATAAATTTTTTTTTTAATTGCAAAGTATTCACAGTTTGCGAAAATTAAAAAATTTCACAAAGATTAAAAAATATTTCACCAAGATTTGAAGTTTCAACCAATTTTATAAATATTTACAAAATTTTCACAAAAATTTCTAAAAAATTGCAAAGATTTAAAATACTTCACGAAAACTTAAAAGGTTTCAAAGCTTTCTCAAAGATTAAATAAATTTCAAAAGATTGCAGAAGGATTGCACTGATTTAAACAATTTTAAACATTTAAAAATATTTCAGGGAGATTTCATAATGATTAAAAAATTTCGGAACGTTTCAAGGATTTCGTAAAGTTTTTAAAAAATTCCAAAGATTTCAGAATTATTATAATGACTTCATAAAGTTTTTTATTTAATTGCAAAAAGAATTCGCAGTTTGCAAAGATATAAAAATTTCACAGATTTACAAAATATCAAATATTTCACAAACATTTACAAGATTTCAGAATAATTTCACAAATTATTCTGAAAAAAAAGAATTAAAAATATGTCAAAGATTCCAAACAATTTTACAAAGATTTAAAAATATTTCACCAAGATTTGAAGGTTCAACAAATTTACAAATTGACGAAATTTTTACAAAAAATTGCACTAAAAAAATTGCAAAGATTTAAAATACTTCACGAAAATTTGAAAGGTTCCAAAGCTTTCTCAAAGATTAAACAAATTTCTAAAGATTTTAGAAGGATTGTAATGAGTTAAACAATTAAAAACATTTTAAAATATTTCAGGAAGATTTCATAATGATTAAAATATTACGAAACGTCTCAAAGATTTCGTAAAGTTTTAAAAAATTCCAAAGATTTCAGAATCATTACAATGAATTTATAAAGTTTTTTTTAAATTGCAAAGAACTCGCAGTTTGCAAAGATTAAAAAAATTTCAAAAATTTAAAAGATATTAAATATTTCACAACAATTTAAAGGATTTTAGAATAATTTTACAAAAATCTTCAAGATTAATTTATAGATTTCTAAATATTTAAAAATATTTCTCAAAAGTCTAAAAATATTGCACATATTTCATTTATTTCTCAAAGATTAAAAAAAAATTCAGAAAGATTGCAATGATTTAAACAATTTCAAACATTTTAAAATATTTCAGGAAGATTTCGTAATGATTAAAATATTTTCAAAAGATTTTTTCAAAAGATTTTCAAAGATTTCAGAATCATTATAAATACTTCATAAAGATTTTTAAAAAATTCCAAAGAATTCGCAGTTTGCAAAGATTAAACAAATTTCACAGATTTAAAAAATATTAAATATTTCACAAAGATTTACAAGATTTCAGAATAATTTCACAAAAATCTTGAAGAGAAATTTATAGAATTTCAAATATTTCTCAAAAGTCTATAAATACTGCACATATTTCTTTTATTTCGCGAAGATTTAAAAAAATTCGCTATGATTTCAAAGATAAAAAAAAGAGTTAAAAAGAAGTCAAAGATTTTAAAAAATTTTACAAAGATTTAAAAATATTTCACCAATATTTGAAGTTTCAACTTCATAAAGATTTATCAAAAATTGCAAAGATTGCGCCACGTTTGCAAAGATTAAATAAATTTAACAAAGATTTAGAAAATATTAAATATTTCGCGAAGATTTCACAAAGATGTTAAAGATTTCAGAATGATTTCATAAAAACTTCAAAGATTTATAGAATTTCAAATATTTAAAAATATTGCATGGATTTCAAGTATTTCAGAAAGATTTCAATGATTTTAGAAGGTTTCAAAGATTTTAGTGAGATTGCAAAGATTTGAAACAATTTGACATAGACTTAAAATATTGCACAAATATTTCAATTATTTCAGAAAGTGATCACGCTCTTATGTTATGTAAAGTATTAGGTTCAACTTTGTAGATTAAAGAAAAAAAAAATTTTTTTAATTTAAAACCGAAAAATGTAAGCAAATTAACTCTAAAGAATTAAAAAGGCTTTTCGATTTTGTACAAAATTCTTCTGTGTTTGTTTGTATCAGTCGTCGGAGAACTGAAGAGCATAGTCGTACAACTAGATAAGCGTGTATTAGAACTAGAGGCAACAAAGCCTCAAATAGCAATTTGTCCTGCAAAGCCGAGCGAAAAGAAACCAGTACCTGCTCAGGCCGAGGAAGAAGATGATGTAGATCTTTTCGGCTCAGACTCAGAGGCAAGTGGCAAGTTAAAATGTAGCTGTTACTGAGAAATTGTTGTTATTGTTGTCAATTTATCATTTATAACTATTGTTCGTATTCTAGTTATCGAACGAATTGCAAGTATTGTCATTGCTTGTATGTCTTGTTCATTTAGCGCACTCACTTTTTACATGGTACTTAGACTGAAATCAATATTATACTATTAGAGGTTACTCAATTTTTAAAGCAGGATATTTTTACACCAGATATTCCCGAAATTTAGTAAAATTAATCAGTTCTTCGAATTTTATTTTCAACCTCTAGTATGTGGGGAAAAGCGACGCACCATTAATTCTGTATTCAAAACGCAATATTGGTTCACCTTGGTTTTGCAATTAAAATTGGAGAATTCTTAGTTGCAGGCCTCTATTTTTTTTACCTAGAAGAAATAAATGTCATGTTTAGAAATTCAGATTTAAGGGTGCGCTGCATCGCCCCAGTTTGTGGTACTTAAAACAATAAATAAATTATTAATGGGAGGTAAAGCCTTAGGGAAGTAAAATACGGATTTCACTTTAATGTTCACATTTTGTTTGGTTTTATTCACAGGGTGTTTAGCGACCTTGAAAATCTGGAATTCTCCTTGAATTTGCTTTTTTTGCTTTTAAAACAGTTATTTCATTGAAATGTGAAGAGTAATTTAAATCTTTTAGTCTATTATGAAATAAACATCTCGCTTAGAAGAGATCTTGCTACTAAAAAGTTTTTTATGTATCGAGATATAATTTACCTTTTGTTCATTACAGAATAAATAAAGACATTTCAAGGCACTTTTTGTAGACTGTATCAATCGTTTTATAGATTGCAATTAATATACTTTGATATTGTGAATAATTCTATAAGTTTTTCATTTCTCCTCCGCTAATATAGAATGTAAATTATATTAAAAGTTCATAACGATTTCAAAAGATTTCAAGAATTTTAAAGATTTTCGCAAGGATCTAGTACACCAAATTTAAAAGATTTCAAAACAATGAAAGATTTTAAACGATTAAAAATTTTTTTAAACATCTTAAAAGATTTCACAAAGTTTAAAAATATTCCAGTGATTCCAACGAATAAAAAAGATTTCAATAAGTACACCAGATTTGAAACATTTAATAATACTTCAGAGATTAAAGAAAGAATTCACAAATATTTTTAAAAGTTCATAACGATTTCAAAACATTTCAAGAATTTCAAATATTTTAATAAGGATGTAGTACACCAGATTTAAAATATTTCAAAACAATGACAGATTTTTAACGATCTCACATTTTTTTGAAGATTCAAAAAGATTTCGCAAAGATTTTAAATATTCCAGTGATTTCAAAAGATTTTAAGAATGTTCAAGATTTCAAAAAGTACACCAGATTTGAAATATTTAAAAACACTTCAAAGATTAAAGAAAAATTTCAAAAAAATTTAGAAGATTTCAAAAGATTTCAAACAGATTTTGAATGTTTCAATGATTTCAAACAGATACAAAAGATTTGATAAAGATTTCACAAATATTTTTAAAAGTTCATAAGGATTTCAAAAGATTTCAAGAATTTCAGATATTTTAAAAAGATTTCATGAAGTATTCGTAGGGATTTAAAAAGATTGAAAGAATGTCAAAGATTTCAAAAAGGGAACAGTACTTTAAATTTCAAAGATTTTAAAAGATTTCACAAATGTTTAAGAGAATTCATAAGGATTCAAAGGAATTAGACTAGATTTTAAAGATTTGAATAGATTTCATAGATTAAAGAAATATTTCACAAAGATTTAATAAAGATTTCAACAAATTTTAGAAGATTTTACAAATATTTTAAAAAGTTCATAAGGATTTCAAAAGATTTCAAGAATTTCAGAGATTTCAAGAATTTCAAAGTTTTCAACAAGGGTTCAAAATTTTCAAAAATTTTAAATATGTTGAACAATTAAGAATTTTTTGAAGACTTTCGAAAATTTCACCAAAGTTTCAAATATTCCAGTGATTTTAAACGAATACAAAAGATTTCGCAAATGTTTAAGAGAATTCAGTAGGACTTGAAAAAATTACACTAGATTTTAAAAATTTGAATACATTTCAATGATTAAAGAAATGTTTCACAAACATTTCAGAGATTTCAAATAATTTCAAAGATTGTACAAAAATTTGGAGATTCTAAAAGATTTTACAGAAATTTCAAGATTTTAAATACTTCAAAAGATTTCAAAGCATTTTAAAGATATTAATTATGTCAGAGACTTTACGAAGTTTAAAAAATATTCCCACAGATTTCACAAAGACGACTTACGTTCGTAAAAAATTAAGAATTTGTTTATGTATGGTTCTGCTTTCTTTAGAAATTGTTGGCCAATAAAAAATGAATCGGCTCATTTTTTATAATTTATGACAAACGATTTTATTGTTTTATGTAAAAAAGAGACCTGGAAAAACTTGATTTCTTGACTTGGAAAAGACCTTGAATTTTGTTCCTAAGAATCGCTAGACACCCTGATTTAATTGAGGTAGTAGGTACACTAGGCAATGCATTTAATATTTATTATCATCAGGGCGAGGATGAGGAGGCTGCGAAAATCAGAGAGGAACGTCTTGCAGCTTACAATGCCAAAAAGTCAAAGAGTATGTTTAAATGTTGTTAAAACATCCAATTCATTGAAAATTCAAAACAGAGTTTCGAATCTGATTGGAAATTTTTTTTCAGAGCCTGTTCTCATTGCCAAGTCGAACATAATCTTGGACGTGAAACCCTGGGACGATGAGACCGACATGAAAGCCCTCGAGGCAGAGGTTCGAAAAGTACAAACCGACGGTCTTCTTTGGGGAGCTGGTAAATTAAAAAAAAATTCTAAAATTGCAGGGAACACAGTCCGTCTACTTCTCACATAATAATTTTTTTTTCATCTTTAATTTTCAAAAAATCCCCTAATATACCTAAAGTCGAGAATTTTGAACCTTTTTTCATTTTTGTTTTTTGAAAAATTTTGGATGCATTTTTGAAGAATCATAAACAGAAATCCAAGACATAAAACGAGACGATTTTAAAGAGATTCTCTTCGATGATTTAGATTTATTTGCTAATTTTGTTTATTTGAAGGACATAGACGGTGGAGAAATGGCTAACTCAATCAAGAAACTAAACCAAAAAATAAATAAATTTGATCAGGCGATTTTATTGATTGGGAAAAGTCAGAAAATTGAAAAAAAAGTCTTACAAAAGTCAGAGAATTCCTATACGAGTCTTTAAAGAACTTTCAAATATAATAATTTTTCGATTTTAATTTGAAATTATTTTATTCCGTCGGTAAAAAGGGGAAATTAAAGAATTTTGAAAATGAAGATTTGCGGCCACTTAATATTCTTTCTAGAAATTTATTTGCCTCTTATTTTTATTTTTGCAATTGAACCGCTGACGACCAAAAGGGGACACGGCCGGATTCAGGCTGAGAAGTATTGTCCTGAGTGTCAATTTTAAAAGTGTTTCTAATTTCAATTTTAAAGACTGATATTTGCAGAGAATTTCAAAGCCCATCTTTTTTTCCTCTTGCAAAAATTTATAGGTTTTGTAGTTTTTGAGATAATTGGTAGAAAGTGGATTTTTTGAAAACGAAAAATTCCAATCTTTTTTCACTTCAACTCGCGCTAATTTAGCCAATTTCCATCATTTCCCGATATCCCAATACAAAGTACGTGTTTGAGTCTTCTGAAACTATCTAAGAAAGAAAAGCGAGAATATTGTAATAAACAAAAAAGGTCATTAATTTTTTTTGAGGCAATGCAAAAATCATGAATTTTAACATTCCAGCGCCTCGTTTAGCGAACGAATTTTTAACTACGGAAAGCTGTCAGTGAGAAAGTTGTTCATTAAGGTTCAAAGAAATTTTCTGGAAAGTTTTAGATCAATTGGATTAATAGTTCAAAAATTATGAATGTT
>NC_046658.1:66523494-66551141 GCF_010883055.1 Belonocnema kinseyi | reverse complement strand
TCTGAAAATAATAGTCTATGCTGTGAATTAGATTTTGCACAGAATTTACCACTACCAAAAATACCCGTGTCCGCGCAGTTTTACCTACGTTTAGCATGGCTTGTTCTATTTAACGTACATGTACATACTAGGAACCAGAGTTACATGTTCCCTATTCTTCAGGGAATTGTAAAGAAGGATGCTAACTCTGTTTGCAGTTTTATCAAACACGCGGTATTAAAAGAATTTGCTAAAGACAAGTTCAACAGCATAACATTATTTTCAGACTCATGTCCGGGACAAAATAAAAACTACACAGTGTTTCATTTTTTGGTTTTATTGTCCATTTATTTGCAAAGCGAGATTAAATATGTGTTTCCAGTTCGAGGCCATTCCTATTGCCAGTGCGATAGGAATTTTGGCACATATTCGCAAAAGCTGAAAAAATTAGAACGAATTGAAACTGAAACTGAATATGTAGAAATGATTCGCGTTTTTCCTGATGGAAAAGTGGATGTTTTTGACAACTATGAGTTGCAAAATCCAACCACTCTTTTCTTTAAACCTACGCTTAAACTAGAAAATCTTTCGAAAAGTCCTCCGCCCATAATTGGATTAAAAGCTGCCAAAATAAAGGATGTAAAAAATCTCTTCCAGTATTTAAGCGCTAAAGGAAAAGAATTTTTCGAATCATATTTTTTAAAAGTACAAACTCAGAATCCAGATGCTGAAGAAACTGAAGAGAGTGTCGAAAATGACTAAAAGTAGTTTCTAATAAAATATTGTTTGATTAATTTATTCTTGTTCAATAATATGCATAATATTATATGTTAAATGTTTAATAAATAAATTAATTTAATGATAATATCTGGAGTTACTGTTGTGCATTTGTTTTGGTAAGATTGACTTGACCTTCACGTCGTTCGCTGCAGCGCGTACGTAGCGGGCCAGACACGTTTTTGGGCAGCGTCAAGATTACCGCTTGGATTTTAAAACATTCATAATTTTTGAACTATTAATCCAATTGATCTAAAACTTTCCAGAAAACTTCTTTGAACCTTAATGAACAACTTTCTCACTGAAAGCTTTCCGTAGCTTAAAATTCGTTCGCTAAACGAGGGGCTTGAAGGTTAAAATTCATGATTTTTGCATTGCCTCAAAAAAAAATTAATAACTTTTTTGTTTATTACAATATTCTAGCTTTTCTTTCTTAGATAGTTTCAGAAGACTTAAACACGTAATTTGTATTGGGGAAATCGGGAAATGATGAAAATTGGCTAAATTAGCGCGGGTTGAAGTGAAAAAAGATTGGAATTTTTCGTTTTCAAAAAATCCACTTTTTACCAATTATCTCAAAAACTACAAAACCTATAAATTTTTGCAAGAGGAAAAAAAAGATGCGCCTTGAAATTCTCTACAAGTATCAGTCTTTGAAATTGAAATTAGAAAAAAATTTTAAATTGACGCTCAGGACAATACTTCTCAGGCTGAATCCGGCCGTGTCCCTTTTTGCTCGCCAGCGGTTCAATTACTTTCTCCTGGCGACTATATTTTTAGTTAAAAATGGTATTATTTTTGTGCAAATTCATGAAATTTGTTTCTTTGAAATCTTTTTCCTGAAATAGGTACTAATACATTATTCCTTGAGAATTCATATTTTCTGGCTGCAAATAAAGTGGTTTATCAAAGTGTTTTTTTTTTACAAACAAAGTGGTTTATCTATCAAATAGGTAATTACCTGTTTGATAGATAAACCACTTTGTTAACAATCCTTTTTTCGTGGAAGATTCATCATTTTAATTGAAAATTCATCTCTAATTAAAAAGTTGTTGGTTTTTTTTTTATAATTACTTCTTTTAACTGAAATTTAAATACTCCAGTTAAAAATTTATTGTGTTCGTTGAAAGTTTCACTATATTATTAAAAACTATTTTTTTTGTTTGAAAATTTATTTTTTCTAATTGAAAATTCCACTATATGATTTAAAGTTGTACCGCTTTGTTAAACATTTATATTTTTTGGTTTAAAGTTCATCTCTTTGGTTTAAAATTTAACCATTTTATTGAAAGCTCGTTTTTGTTTTGGTTTTATTAATATTTTTAATTAGAGACCTTGTATTTTTGGTAAAAAAATAATCTTCTGGTTTGATATTTCCTATGTTTTGGTTTACAATAAAACTGTTTGGTAGAAAATTAACTCTTTTGTTTAAAATTTATATTTCCCGGTTTGAAATTCAACTGTTTTACAGAAAATTCGTCTTCGCAAAAATTTGGTTAAACCTTTTTTTCTCGAGTGAAAAATCTTTATTTTTTTGAAAATTCTTCTCTTTCGTTGAAAGATTCAGCTTCTAGGTTGACAGTTGGATTACTTTGTTAACAAATTAAATTTGTTTGGTTGAAGATTCATAATTTTAGATGAAAGTTGATCATTCTTTGATGGAAAAATAAACTATTCTGTTGAAAATTCAACGTTTTTAAAAGAAAATTGGTCTGTTTGGTTGACAAAAAAATTAATTAAGAAACGTTTATTTTTATTTGAAATTGTTTTGTTTATATAATTTTGATCTTAAGATTTCTTTTTTTGTTAAAAATATTACAAGATAAAAATTCTGGTCTTTGAATATTAATGGTCAGGGAAAAATAAGGATTTTTAAAAATTAGGTTTTTTTTTGTCGGGAGTTGGTGCAGTGGTGCTTAAGGCCATGTGATGAGTGAGTCACGTGACACACGAAACTCCAAATCGAGTTGAAAATTTGGGATACTAAACAAGAAGCACTAAGTATGGTGGGCCTGGCCCTAAATTTGTATAATTAGAGAAAACGTTTTTTGTTGTTATTAATTTGTTTTGCTTTTTTCATAATTATTAAAAGTTAGGACCAGACCCACCTTTCTTAGTGCTTCTTATTTATTATCCCAAATTGTCAACTCGATGTGGCGCTTAAAACGATTAAACTGCGATACTTCACCTGGTGATATAAATCTGAGCTATAAAGAATAGGTACTTGTTAAAGTTGCATTTTAATTTGTGCATAAAAGTGATTTAACGATTTTGTATTTTTGAGTTTAAAGTATTTATTGGACGATAAAAAAAGTATCGGAAACAAAGGGTTTTAGATGGAATGTACATATTATACAATGAAAAAACACACATTTTGACATAAATATATCTCTAAAAAAACACAATTATTGTACTATTTATCATAATTCTCAAAAGATTATAAACGTAAGTGGACTTATTTTGAAGCAAAAATGAATTTAAGGTAAATTTTTATTAATTTATACATGAAATATTTATTATTTAAAAATCTGTTCTAAAAGTTAGGTTAGAATTCGTATTTAATATTCAATTGTCTATTATGCTAATTTTTTGCATAATCTGGATAAAATTTGTCGCTATATGCATTAATTAGAGTTTTTAAGCTTACAATGCATTAAAACTTACATGAAATAGTGAAACCATTGTTTTTTTTTTTTTAACACATTTTTGACAAAAATATATTTTTCCACTATATAAGATGAAAATTCTATCTAAAATTATTTGTTCTTGATGAAGATTTGTTTTTAGTATTTAATTATTATTTTATAATTCACAAAACAATATTAAAAAATCTTTTATGCGAAAAGTAAAATACATCTCCAAAATTGTAGCTACTCTTTCTGGTTCCAGTTTTCGGTACCAGGTGGCGAAATTGTAGACCATCATGCCCAAGAACTAAACAATTTTTTTAAACGTAAATATGACTTCAGTTAGTATAAAAGTGGACAAGAAAAGGCGCTACTCTATTCAAAAGAAATTTTAATGAAATTTAGAGAAATCCATATGATATAAAAAGTTTTAAATAATAAATGAAATCCCCTTTTCTGCGGAAAAATGCCTCTTCTCTAAAATTAAACTTCTGAACCGCAGTGATCTCTGAAAAAATATTATAAATTGAAATTTTGAAGTTGAAATTTATTAATTTATGAAATTTATTATTTTTTTTTTAACATTGAAATTGTGTCCCATATTATATTATTACTAAATAATCTATGAGTATAACCAATTTTTTTTCTTTTTTCCAGCCAAGTTAGTACCTTTGGCATATGGAATTCAAAAACTCCAAATCTCCTGTGTTGTCGAGGACGACAAAGTTTCAGTTGATTGGTTGACTGAAACGATTCAAGAAAAGGAAGATTATGTCCAAAGTGTCGATATTGCCGCCTTCAACAAAGTCTAAGTGAATTTTAAATGAAATGTGTTATTGAGGACATTAGTCATAACTGCGAAAGGGCTTACAGTGCCATTTTTCCATTCCACTAGCAATATCCATACGAGAATAATCACTAGATAACATTCTTTTTGCCCCCTTCTGCCCAATGTAAAAAAAAAGAAACTGAAAGAAAACGACTGACTGGAACTAAATAGGACGACGGAAGTTGCTTTGCTGCTCAAATTTGCGTCAGGATTAAGATTAATATAACATTATATTGATGGAAGACGAACTTACTGATTTAGGAAACAATTATTTTTAAAATTGACGTTACTTTATTATGTACTAAAAAAGGACGAAGCGTGTTTTTAAAAGACTTTGTTTTATGTGTATTTCGAGACGTTTGTCTGATTATTTTTAGAGTGGAGCACTTGTTCGCTGGATTTGCACGGATTGATTAGAATACTGTCTGAAGAAAACTAAATAGTCCCGCTTTATAATGATCTGATAAAATTTATTTCAACTGCAACAGGCGTGGATTTTTGTTTGATTACCTGAATAAATACTTAAGTAGAATTGAGTTTATATGATGAACAAATGCAGTTCAATTGTGCAGGCTAATATAAGAAAGAAAACTTGAACTCTATTTTTATTATTAATGAAGTTTTAATGTAAAGCAGAACGATGTGTAGACTGTATAATTATCCCGTTTTTCATTTGTAAATTGTGCAAGAAAAAGTGTCGCTATTGCTGTGGTTGTTGTTTGTGATTAAAACTAATGAACAAGTGGAAATTTGTGTTTTTAATCCAAATTCTTTTTCTCAATATATTATTAAAGAAAAGGGAAACGAATCGATATTTACTGCTTTTATCATTATTAATTTAGGACAAAATATAGAAAATTCAGTATAGGTCTATAATGAATTTCTTATAATTTTTTTCGCGATTCTTGAAACATTATTATATAAAATCATGATAGAAATCAAATATGTTCAAATGTTGAAATTTGATGCATAAATCTAGAAAGTACAAACGTATGATTTTTTTCTTCTTTATTTAACGTAGGATTTTGACAAACTTTAAGGAATTTCTATGGATTTTAAATGATTTCGTGAATATTTCACATCTTGAACTTTTTCAAACATATGAAGATGTTTGAAGGGACTTGCTCTAAAATTAAGGATTTTAAGGTTTTTTTCAAATATTTTAACTTATTAAGTATTATTTCATGGGCTTTCGAGAGATTTAACAATATTTACACTAATTTCGAGGGAGTTTAGAGGATTTTAAAGATTTTTTGGGGATTTCGAAAAATTTCAATTTGTTTAAAAAATTTGAAAGAATTTAATGGAATTTTCAAAGCTTTCAAAATATTTCTGCTGAGCTTTGAGCGCGTGCGTGTGTGTTATTAAAACGGGTTTCAACGAAATTTTAAGGAATAAGTAATTTATTTTGAATTCCAGAGATTACCCAATTGTTTTCGAGGATTTCAAGATATTAAAAAAATTTCAAAGACTTTCGTAGCAGTTCCAGAACTTTTAAGACATTACTCTTAAACTTTGAAAATTAAATTAAGTTTGAAAAGATTCATAAATATGTCGACAATTTCAAGGTATTTTCAAGAATTTCACAAAATAAGTGGATTTTAAATATTACTAATTGTATATTAATTTAAACGGGTTTTAACCATTTTTTAAGAAATAAGTTTAATTTATTTTGAATTCCAGAGAATGTCCAATTATTTTAGAGGATTTCAAGTTATTAAAAAAATTTCAGACTTTTGTTTAGCATTTCCAAAACCTTGAGATATTTCTATGGAACTTGGGAAATTAAATTTGAAAAGATTCGTAGATATTTCAGAAATTTCAAGGTATGTTAAAGAATTTCACAAAAGGAATGGATTTCAAATATTACTAATTGTATATAATTATATATTAATTTAAACGGGTTTTTATAATTTTTAAGGAATATGTTTAATTTATTTTGAATTCCAGAGAATGTTCAATTATTTTCGAGGATTTCAAGATATTAAACAAATTTCAAAGACCTTATAGTATTTCCAAAAGATTTCCAGGTATTTTGATGGTTTTTGACAGATTAATGGATTTCAAAGATTTATAGTCATTTAAACTTATTTTAGGAGAATTTTAATGGAATAAATTTCATTTCGTTTGAATTCCAGAGAATTTCCATGGATTTTAAACGATTTCATCAGACTTCATAAACATTTCAAAGGATTTTCAAACATCAGGAGATTTTAGGGATTCTAAAGGATGTTAATAGGACTCCCACGGATCTTTTTTCCACAAAATAAAAATATTTTCATGGATTGTAAGGAGGTTTTTTATATATATTTTAAATATTCAAGTGATTTCAGAGATTTTTGTAGATTCAGAAATATTTTAAGGTATTTATAGTGAATTTTGGAAAATAAATGGAAGGAAATTGAAAGGGATTTCTAGCGATTTCAAGAAATTTTAAAGTATTTCGAAGAATTTGACAAGATTTCAAGGATTTTTTGAACCTGCAATAGTTTCAAGGGATTTAAAAGATTTCTACGAATTTTAACATTTTGTTCAAAAACATAATTTACTTAAAGCATATTTTACTGGCTACCCTGGTTATTCATTCAATGCGAGTATTTTAAAACATTTTTTTGGGTGTTCTGTAAATTAAACAAAAAATCGAAAAGCATGTCATAAGAATTTGAAAAAAGTTACACTGCACCGTTTTTTACACTGCCTCGATGAGGTCGTGCAGAAAAACGGCGCAGTATAACTTTTTCAACTTCTTTTTAGTTTTATTTTGTTATTTTGGTTATTTTTTTACTTTTTTAACCTTCACAATAATCATTTTTTTAAATTCTTACACTGAATGAAGGACCCGTGAAATACGTTTCATACGTTTTTGTAAACTTTAAACGCGTTTTTCTCAAAACCACATTTTCCAAAATGGCCCACATCATAACTTCGATAATAATTAACTTATTAAGCTTAAATTTTGTGGAGACTATATTTATAATATTTTACACCAAGTGGACCTAAATACGGATACAATTAACTGTTTAAAACCCCTTTTTTAATAATAAAGAGACTAAAAAAATTGAGTAAATTTTTTTTTTAAACTTCATAATTTTTTCAACAAAATTGAAAAAAAAAATTGTTTAGGTTTACTTGGTATAAAAAAGATACTTAACAAAATACTATTCGTTTTTTTTTCGTTTTTTAGAAAAACCGTGATAATGTGGGCCAAAAAAAGAGATCTTGCGTATATTTTGATGTCCTCAAAATGTGTAATTAACTATCCTTAAAATTTCAAAATAGTCAAATAAATGCAACTATTAACAACAAAATCTTTGAAATTTTGCTAATTTGCATTAGGACCTACCCTTAAATGTTTTATAATTACGATTTTTTTGTATTTTATACCATGAAAGATGAATGTTCAATAAAAGAGTAAAGTTTCTTGGCTAAGAAGTCGAATGTTTTCGAAAACAGTTGATTTTTAAATCGGAAAAGATTAATTTTTAATAAAAACGATTATTTTCAATTTAAAAAATGAATTTTTAACAAGATAGTTGAATAATCTATTAAAAAGTTGACCTTTCAAGAAAAAAGTATAATGTTCTTCCGCAAAAGTCAACTTTTCAACAATATATATGAATTTTAAACCAAAAAGTTGAATTTGCAACAAACAAGATACATTTTCCACCTCGCCGACTCGATGTGGTCGTACACGTACGCAGTAGAATATTTTTCAACTTATTTTACTTTTTGTTTCGCTTTTTTGTTCTTTTTTCCTTTTTTTTAACCTTCAAAAAAGCAATTTTATTTCTAATTCTCACACTAAGTGATGACCCTAAGAAATAGTTTTTTTTTTTAACTGAATGGTTTAATTCACAACAAATAAAAAATAAATAATCTATGCATGTTATACTTTTTGTACATTTCAAGAATTTTGACGGAAATTAAAGAGCCTAGCAGGACTACCAATGTCAAAATATTTTATTATCGAGATTTAATTATAAATCTTAACAGTATAAGACGTATTTAAGAATTAGGTTCATATGATGTATATTTAAAATAGAAATCGTATAATATGATCAAATATCATGCTTACTTTGACACTAATATAGGATTTTCAAAGAATTGTAAAATAACATGTTATCTTTCATGTTGGCGACACTGTACATAGGTTAGGTTGGTGTGTGACGTCATAGGGTCATTTTGTTGATGTGTTTTGAGCAGGAGTGTTTTGTGTGCAGGTTAGCTCAGATCAAAATCTGAAACTTACATTTTCCACGGAAGCTGTTATTATAAAAACTATTATTCAAGATGGCGATGGCTATGTTGCAGAGGAGGGCCAATGTATGTATAAAAAGTTGATATAAAAAGTTTATTTTATGAGAAATATAGAAATGTATTTTCGAACCTAACCTCTTCGATTTGTCAGAAAACTTATTAAAAACTCTGATTATTCTCAATATTCTTCAGGTTCGGCTGCCTCCTGAAGTGAACAGAATCCTCTACGTGAGGAACTTGCCATATAAAATTAGTGCGGAAGAAATGTACGATATTTTTGGGAAATACGGTGCGATTCGCCAAATCAGGGTGTAAGTATGAAGTTTCTCGAAGCACGTTATATTACTTAGTTGTAATTGCTGTAATCGAATGAAGTAGGTAAATAAGTATTTTTTTTTATAACATTGCACAATTAAATCAATATTTATATATTTATAAATTATACTTAGTTATAGTGTATTTTGTTACTTATAAACTATTGAAGATTGCTCAATTTTGTTTTCGGAATTGAAAACTTTCCATGCTCTATGATTTTCGAAATCCAAAATATTGGGAATTTCCAAAGCTTCTAAATAAATGCGCTTTTCCGTCTCGAAAATTTTCCAATTAAATTCATTAAACTTCGAACGAGGGGTTCACACCTCGACCGATGGAGTGTGCGATTTCCGTGAATTCAAGTAACTTCACACCAGTGACTTCAACGATTGTGTACAAATAACTTCACGAGTTGTGAACCTCTCGAGTTTGAGTCGTTTCCTAATTGAATTTCTAAATTTATATTCGTTTTATATTTGGTGGATTTATAAATAGTGCAATTATATTAATTTTTTATTTGAAATGTTCCTAAGATTTCAAACCGTAATGCATTTCATTTCCAACCAAATAGTTGAATTTTGAAATGAAAAAAAATAATAATAAATTTAAATTAAATGCAAATTAACAAAAAATTCAACAAAGCCTTTGGATTAACGAAGAAACCGATTAACTTCCAAGTAAAAGAGACGAGTTTCAAAAAAAAAAAAAATAGTTAAAGATTGAACCGAGCGGTGAAATATTGAAGTTAAAAAGACGACTTTTTTCGAAGGCCGTTGAATTTTTATGAAAAAACTTATCTTCCAAACAGGGAAGATATATTTTTAAGCAAGAAGGATGATTCTTCTACCATAAAAGATGCATTTTTAATCCAAAAGGATGCACTTTTAACAACATAGTTAAATTTTCCAAAAATAATTAGATTTATTACATAATAGTTAAATTTCTAAACAGATAGTTGAATTTTCATCATAAAAGTTCATTTTCAACCAAGACAGTAGACATTTCTACCATGAAAGATGAATTATCAACGGAAAAATGAATTTTTAATAAAAGCGATCATTTTTTTAAAATGTATTTTTAAAAAGATATTTCAATTCCCAATTAGAAAGTTGACCTTTCAACAAAAAAGAATGTTTTATTCAAAAAGTCAACTTGTCAACAAAATATATACATTTTCTGCCAAATATATCAATTTTCAACAAAAAAGCTTAATTTTCTAAAGAAGAAAACAACTTTTCAACAAAATACATTAATTTTCTAACAAATTTTAAACTTATGTAATATCCAGGATAAAGTTTCAACCAAAAATCGAAAAGTTACAAAAAAAACGATTTTAATAACTTTTTTACTTATAAAATATACTGTCTGAAGTTTTAACAAAGATGGAAAAGTTGAATTTTCAAAAAAAAAAAAAAAATCAAATAAGGTTTCAATAAAGTTGTTAAATTTTCAATGAAAAAGATGGATTTTCGACCAAGAAGAGAAATATTCTAACAAGAAAGACAAACTTTGAATAAAATACATGAATTTTCAACCAAATTATTTTATTTTAAAGCCAAAAAGATGAATAATCTGCAAAAATTTGATTTTTTATCCTAAAAATATTATTATGTAACCAAAAAGTTCAATTTTCAATCAAATAGTTTAATTTTCTACAAAATTGTTGAATTTTCACGACAAAATATGAATTTTCTGCAAAAGAGTAGAATTGTGAATTTTTTAACCAAATAGTTACATTTTTAACTGAAAAACATCAGTTTGAACCAAAAATCGAGTAGTTTAATTGTCAATTTAAGAAATTTATTTTCAACTAATCAAGAAATGAATTTTCACCAAAATAGTTCAATTTTCAACCATAGAGATGAACCTTAACTGAAAAAATGAGTTTTGAACAAAGCCGTGGAACCTTTCATTTTCAACCGTATAATAGAATTTTTAACTGAACGAGATAAATTCCGAACCCAAAATATAATGTCATATAATCCTTGCATTATTTTAACGAAATAAAAACTCAAATAGGTCATAAAAACGTGTCCTTATATATTGAAAATCATTTTCCAAAATTTCAGCACAATATATTAATTTTCCAGATTATAAAGTCAGATTAAATTTGAAGAGAATGTTGAAGAATGTCGAATTTGGAAGTTTTTGAATTGAAAAAAGTCTAGAAGAAGAAAATTTGAAGTTTTTAAAAAAGTTTAAGTGAATTTTTAGAAATATGTTGACTGAAAGAAGTTATTTTTATCTAAAACATATCCTGTTTGAAAGAAGACCCGAAATTATGTTAAGCGATTCCAAAATTTGCAGTTCACTTGCAAATTTCTTAGAATTTTAATTGATAAACGCTTCAACTTGAAAATTCTCAGAGTATAAATACCAAAACTTTCAGGATTCCATAATTTTCGAGGCAATTATAATTTTACTAATTGTATTCTTATAATTTAATTTAAATGTTGAATATTCTTCTCTCTAAACTTTTCTTTAAGGAGACTTTCTATTAAAGAATTTACAATAGAATTTTGTTATCTCTATTTGGTAGGGTATTAAAAATAAGAATTGATTACATTAAGCAAATTGGGTAAAGTAATGGCTTGAAATCTTTTGATGAAAAAATGTCTTACTGTTTGCAGGGGTAATACTGCTGAAACGAGAGGAACCGCTTTTGTCGTCTATGAGGACATATTCGACGCAAAAAATGCATGCGACCATTTAAGTGGTTTCAACGTCTGCAACCGATATTTGGTAGTTTTATACTATCAGAGCAACAAGGCGTTTAAGAGGGTTGATTTAGATAAAAAGGAGGAAGACTTAAACAAACTCAAAACTAAATATAATATTAATGATGAGAAAAAATAAGGCAGTATATATTCCAAGAAAGTAAGTTTTTCATTCATCATCATTTACGAACGTAAAAAATCTATAATATAAGACAAGCAATGTAAATAATCGTCAAATAATTAATAAACTTTATTATCAGAATTAGAATTTGATGTAACTGTTTATTCTTCCTCTTTCAGAATTTAAATTTTAAACATTAGTCGACATTTGTATTGCATAAGAGAATTACGAAATGATAACTTCTGCTATGAAAAATTCATTGCCGTCTTAATGTACAGAAAGAGTATCTTTTTTATAGCCAGCTCGTGCAGCAATTATTGTTTTCTTTCTCTTTTTTTAGAAGCCACTCGCAGGGCCTAATCCGTGCAAGTCAATTAACAAGCGAGCCGATTTTTAATTACCCTTTTGTTATTTATATGACTCAATGTTTGATAGCAACTGAAATATTGTGATTGCGCTTTTAATGAAAGACGAAGATTTTGATTTCATTTTTCAAACAAATTAAAAAAATTGAATTCGAATACCCGGTGGCCTAACGTCGCTCGAGATAAATAATCCGAAGTATATTTTAGCAAGGAACACGATTTGCAGCTTCCATCTTCGCGAAAAGACAAAAAAAAAGTCACACGAAAAAATGTCGGCGCATTAAAAGCCTGTAATTAATACGACTTTCACAGTCACCAACCGAGTAGCATTCCGCTGCTTCAAAGAACTGAATATCGCTATAGTTCACTTGAGAAGCATTTTTTTATGGCTTTACTCCACTTTCTAATAATCTTTCTTTTCAATTTGTTCCTCAATAATTACTGAAGAGTTTATATTGAATTTTTGCACTTAAAACTTTCTGGCAATAACTGTTGCAGAAATAATGTTTCAAGTTTTTCCTATTTTTCATTCCGAGTTTCATCAATTATATTTCAGTTTCGGTAATTTTGAATAGAGGATTACATCTCCGTTTTATCTTTTGAATGTAATGAAGAAAGCCTTGACAATGGCCCTGTGGTTTCAACTGATGTTCTTTGTAGTTTCGTTTATCTTTGAGAACACAGTTGCGAGAAACCGGTTCCGCAAAAATTGTAACTCAAACCTTCCTGAAAGCACTTCCAAACCTGTAAGGCCTATACAGACTTCCCGTTCTCTCTTCACCGCTAACAATTTAAGGAGAGTTTAAATCTTCTTACTCGTTATTAATTTGACAGCTGCGAACATTTTAAGTAACGCTACATCATGCAGTAATGAATACAGGGGTTGGGTAATTAAAGCTGTAAATTAATAATGACAAAAATTGAGAAGTTGTTGATTTTTTTTTTATTGAAACCCTTTATAATTGGATTTTTTAAAAAGTTTGACAGTTTGTGACTTTCATTTTTCAATAGCATCTTAAATTCACAACTGGATATGATATTTCGTTAACTAGCAGATAATTTCAGGTCTATTTAAAACATTTGGAACCAGAGTGACCGTTTTAATCACATAAAAAATTCTCAGGGTTTTCCCGGTTCGCAAACATTTTTCACGGTCAATGAAATTAAAGAATTCGAACGTTAAAGCTAAAAAAATTTTCCATTTGAAGTAATAAAAACTGAGCTGCTATTTTAAGCAAGAAATATTAAAAATTGAACGATTACATTTTTGTTATATGCTTAAATTATTTTCATTTTCAATAATTTAAAAATCCTTAAAGACATTGAAGCATCTTTCATTGAAACTCTTGAAGCATCTACATTAGGGTGGTCCAAAAATGCATGGCAAAAATTTTTTGCCTGCTAGTGGACAACGATTCACCTCATTTTAGTCCAAATCCGAAAAAAGAAATTTCCTAATTTTTTATTCTTCTATTTTTTTATTTTAACAGGTGCCGGTTTTAACTTGAAGTTTTCCATGTTATTATCTTTGGTTAATTAATTTTGATTTATTTAAACAAATGGAATTTGCTTAAATAATTTTTTTTCTCGAAAATTCGTTTTCCCCCCGAAAAAATATTACTATTAACCTAGAGGAATATTTACTAACATCTGTTTATTAATTGTTTATTATTTAAACAACTGGAATTTGTTTAATCATTTAACATTAGTTCATTAATTTTCACTTGTTTAAACAAATAGAATTTGTTAAAATATATTTTTTTATAAAAATTATTAATATTTCTTCAGTGGAATATTTATCAATATTGTTTGATTAACTTTATTTTTAAAAAAATTTTTAAATACAAATTATTACTTGAATATAACTGGTAAATTAATCATTGATCAGTAATTAATTATTATTCATTAATATTCCACTAGACCCACAGCAATAATTTTTATTTTAAAAACTTCGAAATGAAATTATTCAAACAAATTTAATTTGTTTAAATAATTGAAAATGAATGAGACAATATTAATAAATATTCCACTAGACCAATAGTGATAATTTTTAGGGAAAAATCGAATGTTCATAACATTTATTTAAACAATTTGTTCCACTATTCTAATATTAATAATTTTAAGGGGGGATTTTCGAAAAAAAATTTAGCAAATTTAATTTGTTTAAATAATTAATTAAACAATTATAGTAAATCTGCCACTCGACCAATAGTAATAATTTTAAGTAAAAAAATACGAAAATACAGTACTCAGAAGGTCCATTTCATGAAGAATTGACAGTTTTTGTTTTAAGGGTAGTTTTCAGGTACTCGTGAGGGTGTGTTAGAGGTGTCAACCCCATATGTCTGATACATAAAATTCTTCGTTGGATAATTCTCAACAAGCCGCCCCCATAGTTTCCCGTCACATTTTCTCAAACCCTAAAAAATTATTTCTAAAACTCAAAAAAGTGGTTTTTCCCCATGCATTTTAAATGGGAAACTTCAACTCCAAACCGGCACCTGTTAAAATCGAAAAATAAAAAATCTGAAGGAAATTTTTAAAAATTATTTTGAAGCCTTTTATAATTTTAAATAATCTTCTCAATTTTTGGTTCGAAATCTGCAAAAATCTAAATTTTGTTCTATATCAGGCCGTGGGATATTTGCACCGAAATTTCGGTACGAACAACCGGATTTTGTCGGTATAAGTAGTTACTTTGTTTAAATTATTTGAAATCATTTCAAATTTTAAATTAATTTTAAATCTTTTCATACCTTCTAAATCTTTCATCAACTTACTGAAATTTCTCTAGGAATTATAGGTGTTCAAATCTTATTATATATCAAAATTCAACAATTTTACTTGTAAATTACATTTTTGCAAATAGAACAATTAAAATTGTAAGTTTCAAAGTATAGTTTTGAATATTTTATTTATAATTACTGATTTTACATGAACAATAAAATATTTCTCAATATTAGGAAATTGTTATTTTTCTCAATTAAAAGATTTCAAATGTTAAACTAAAACAATATTTTTAATTTAATAAAAACCTTTAATTATTAATATATATTATTTTGAAGTAATTTAAAAATTGAAAATAGTTAATTAAATTTAAATCGGGCGTTTACATTTGTTAAACTACTAAGACTTTCGAATTTAAACAGCTTAATTTTTAATGTTAAAATCTAGAAATTTTTAAATTTTGAACTGAATTTGAATTATTATTCACTTGTTAATCCTTAATATATAGTTCAATTTTTAAAATCATTATAATTTATATTTACATTTGGTCAACTAAAAAGGTTTTTTTTATCAAAAATTGTCGATTTTAAGCGATAACAATTAAAAAAATTTTAATCTTTAAACCTGCATTTTCAAGATAAATGTAAGCTTAAAAATTAAAATCCAAAATGGAACATTTGTAAGTGAAAGATTTTCGAATTTTTATCCAAAATAGAACATTTGTAAATAAAAGATTTTCGAATTATTGTATTTTAAACTGAATGATATTATAATTGAAAAAATAAAAATTTAACTGATTATTTAAAAAATAAAAATTTAAATAAGTTACCATGACTTTCTTGTAGAATTATTAAACAACGCAACATTTATATGGCTCAAATGATTGAAATCGTTTGAGCTGAAAGAAAACAAAATTTTTGAATAAAATTCGAAAAAAGAAATTGAAATCGGTTAATATCGTATTAACTTTTTTATTTTTAAATTGAAACAAATTTGTCTATTAGTTAAAACATTACGACGATTTTTTCATATGTAAAGTTTTTGCTAGTGAACAATAATAAGAAGTTAGAAATTCAAATAAAAGTTTTTGCACTATTTTAAAAATTGATTGAAAATGTGAAAAAAACACGTTTTTCATTGAGTTAAATGCGAAGTTCTTTGAAAAAGAAAAAAAGAATAAAATTAAAATTATTTCTTGAAAAAAAGATCCTACTCCATCTTCACTCCATTGGGAATCGAACCACAAAACTTCAGATTTCCGGTCAGGTGCTTTTCCAATTAAGCTATTAGAGGGATCACAATAAGAACTCTTAATTCAAGAACATCACGCTAATTTTTAGCTAGATGTTAATGGTACAAGTAATTATTTAATTTTTTTTTAAATTTATCTGCTAAAAAAAAATTAAATAATTACTTGCTCCTTTTTTCAAGAAATAATTTTAATTTTAATCTAAAAATATAATTTTCCATCTAGTCTTATTAAGACGTTAAACATTTTCTGTTATTGAAGATTCTTAACTTGATCTACTGTCGGTGAGGTACAATCTCTGATGATATAGCAGATAAATTAAAAAAAATCAAATAAAAGAATAAAATCATGAAAAAGATCCAAAATTCTTAAATGACGACAAAAATTCCGGAAAATAAAAATAATAACATGCTTTTTTGGTGAAACTAAAAAAAAATCAGGGATTTTGCACATTTAAGAAATGTTTAAATTAGACAAAAGATTTTTTATTTGGATTTCTAATTTTCTTATTATTGTTCACTAGCAAAAACTCTACATATATAAAATTGGCAATTTTTGAGCCAATAGGAAATTTGTTTTGAATTTTTAAACCAAAAAGGCAAACATAAGATATTAACCGATTTCAAACAAATGGTTTTACATTTTTCGGATGTGAACACACAAATTTGTTTCTCTCAGTTCAAACGATTCAACTAATTTTATCATTTTTATTTTACATTTTTCCCGGGCCGATTATCTATCATCATTCGGCCGTCTTTTTATTATTAAAAAAATTAAATTATATCAATTAGCAAATTGAAAATTCTCCATAAAGTGCAAAAATAATTATCAATACTTTGAAAAATGTACGAATAGACGAATTCCAGTTACTTTTTTTCCTAAATTCCATGATTTTCTAGGGTTTGCAGTAATTTCCCCTCTTTATACAAAAGTACCCTAAATTGCTTTAATTTCATTAGTTCGTTCTCTTCTTGTGGCATTAGAACAAGCTTTGCTTACATTGAAAATGGCATTCAAAAAAGTTAAATTACCCCTCCCCGCCTTTTTTTATCCGAAGCTTCAAGCAATCGTTCTGATTCTCTTTCGTTAATTAACGAAATTTTTGAAAACCTTTTTGAAATTCTTGATAATTCTTTGATCCATTGGTTGCAACTTTGCAGTTAAATTCGGTGGTAAGTAGTGTTTTTTGACTCATGGTTGCATCCAGACTTTCAGATGAGCCTGACAATTATCCGCAAATAGAACAACTTTTCGATTGTCTCTTAGGAATTCGCGATCAATTTTATAAAGCCAGTTTTCATATTTTAAACTGGTCATTCAAAATTTTGTATTGCTCTTCGAATTACAGAGGTTATAATCATTGTGGAGCATACAATATTCTTCGAATTATCGAAAAATATTAGCGTGGCAAACGTCGAGTCTCAGCCCGGGCCGAAAAAAAGTTCGAATTATTGTAAATATAAAAAAAATTCAAGATGTTCTCAACGACAGTGACACGATTAAACACATCGCCCGGGAACCAAAAATAATACAACTTTTTTCCTCTTCATATCTAGAATTCATTACTGGTTCCGACCTTTTGATTACAATGACATTAGAACTGACAACCATAATCTAATTAAGAGACCATTTTCGAACTGCTCGCAGCTCCAGTTTCACTCGAGGCATGCGCTGCGCATTATCAATACATTACCATCGCTTTATCGCCGTTACCAGCTTCTGCGTGTGTCTATTTCGCAGCAACGTACACGTGTATTTAGTCGTGACAGCGCTCTCAGCCGACCACCCACACAACGGCAGAAGGAACGGTTGCCCGGTCGAAAGGGAAAACCCACCGTGTGGCTGCAGTCGCGTCCAGTCGCCCCGTGGGGGAATCACGTTTTGCGACTTGGCCTTTTCCTCGCGCAAATATCAACCTGGAATCGTCGTTTGGCGTTTTACAACGAGACGAAGGCGGTGTCGACCGAGCTCGGAACTCTGTTGGCATCAAGGTCGCGTCTAGTGACGAAAGTCGTGCCAAATGTCATATGAGTGTTGTGGGGATGGTCATGCCGCAGGTGACGCTTTTTTGGCGTCTCTAGGCACCGCTCTTGGTCCAATAAGTGAATTCTATCAAATCCTGCTGGAACTTTCACGTGAACACTGGACTTTTTCTCACTCTCTTGGTCAGCCGGTGTTGATTGTTTTCCTTTTGGCGTGTCTGCTCGTGATTGTCGTCATCGTGAGTTGCTTTCACGCATCATCTAGGTCGCGATTGGCTGGCGACTACGCCGACCATCAACGCGATTGGCTGGTGTGCGATAGGTCGCGTGGCGCCGATTCTCTTCATGGTGACAAGGATGGTACGTCGTCTGCTACGGACGATTTTGCCGGGTGGTCCCTCGAGCAGAAAAGGCATTGAATGAGCGAGGGGAACCACGAGGGAGTAGGGGGAGCGACGCTGTTGTGACGGTTCACCTTGTCTGCCTGTTTAGTTCATTTCTTGTTCCGAAAGAGGTGGGTGTAAGTATATGCGTTCATATGTGCTTATTTTGACGCGATCAGCTGTCTTCCCCCCACTTCAGGAAACCAATGCTTTATTTGTGCATCTGCGTCATGCTCAAAAAAGAAGGAAGTTATATGGAATGCTACCAGGAAAAACTTTTTCAGAAACAAATCATTCTTTTAGATAGGGTTACCAGACCAGTCCTGGTTTTATCTTTAAAACTATGAAAATGTCCTCGTTTTTAGAGAAACAGATTTTTTGTTCTCGATATATCTTATGATTTTGAACGCTAATTGGGAGATAATTTTTTCTTTGATAAGATTCCAATGGAGCAATGAACGCAACCGACTTTCAGTGAAAATTGTTCGTGAGACATTTTTCCCCCATCCGTGCACGCAACTTACGTACCGTGTGAAACGAAATGAAGTCGGTGACCTTTTTTTAAGAGCTTTTTTAAGTTTCCTGGGTTTCTACCTGACCCATCTGGTAACCCTTTTTTCGAGCAATTTTGTTCCACGTACTCTAAATTTGAAAAATTGGAGATTTTTGCTTTTTAGACCAAGGCAACCCTAATACAAATGAGAAACGGTTCAACGTTTACAAAAAGTTATAGATATCTTTAACTATATTATTGTAGAGATATAGAGTTTATGTATGATACAAGTGCCATTGTACTTATTTTAGAGAATTATATAAAATCCAAGAAAACTGGGACTTGAAGGAAAGGTATATTGTTTAAACAGGAACCAAACACAATTTAAAGTTACTCTAATGTTATTCAAGGTTACACATGGTCAACTGTTAGTGAGTCCTCAATTTCCTAAAGATGAGTGACCTAGGAATGGTGATTTAAATATTGAAAATATTTTTAAGAACATTTAAAATAAACCTGAAATGTTGTGGCATTCTGTAGGTACTTGACAATGAAATAGCGAAGGCTTTTTCAGAAGACGTTCTAAAATGCGAGACAAACGAGATAAATAAA
Organism: Belonocnema kinseyi; assembly: GCF_010883055.1. Taxonomy (NCBI): domain Eukaryota; kingdom Metazoa; phylum Arthropoda; class Insecta; order Hymenoptera; family Cynipidae; genus Belonocnema; species Belonocnema kinseyi. The sequence goes on along the minus strand of NC_046658.1, from coordinate 66,531,708 downwards.
GGTTTTTTCATATGACACAAATAGTAAGCAAAAATTGCATCCATCCAAAAAGTTCATGACAAAAGTTTAGTTCGATTATTAAATTTGCTTTCTGTTTTATTTCCTATCCTGTTTATCAATAAAGCAACAAATAAACGATTGGCTATCAAACAGCACGCACTCTGACCAACCATTTTTGATAGTCTCAAATCAATAATATATCTTTAAAAAACTGAAAGATATGTTGACGATAAAAAATTAAGACTAGTTCATCAGGGAACGTTATGATAATAAAAGTTTTTTATTTTTTGATTATTATAAAGTTGTCATAGAAGAGTTCACAACTGATATGTAAGGCCTGTAAATTGATGAGATATAGATAGGGAGCTTTTATGACATAATTCTTATTTTCTTTCTTAACTGTACGACACATTCCTTCTTGTTTTGTTTCATCTTGTACACAACATCTCGCAGACTCGTATAATGCTTTTAGAAACTGCATCGTTGTTTGGTATTTCACTCCTATCGCGTGCTTGCAACTTATTGTTCTCTTATCTGTACCTGGAGCTATTCATCCACCCACGATCTAATTATCAAGAATAAGACGATTTGAGTTATCAGGAGCAGAAAATAAAATGATGATTCCCTTCAAATTGGCCTTATGATTCACTCTTGAGTTTTGATTTCTCGAGGATAAACACTGAAATGCGTGTTCCCATTCATTAAACGGTTAAGTTTTTCCAATCACGTCTCGGTGTCTCGCAATCTTGCCCGTATAGACATTATATTTTTTTCAAACCTATTCTGTTATATTCAAAATCTGACTTGATCCAGTGACTCAATTCTAGAACAAGTTTCTAAAAAAGCAACTAGGAATGGCTTTTCACAATACGTGCTTTAAATCAATGAACATAGATCTGGCGAATTGGGATAAGAAATCTAAGCAGCAAGCAAATTTATAGATTGAATTAAGGTCGCTGGTTCACTAATATATTGGTGTTACAAAGGGATCCAGACTAAAGGTAAACATACTCTGCATCAAAGGCACGTCTCGTTAAGCCACAACTTGCATGTGAAACGTGTAGGCTGGCCTGCATATTCGTAGAGGCGATTTAAGTACATCGTGACCACGAACGACCCGAACGTAAATAGTAAACACACATGCGTTTCTCCTTTCAGCGATAGCCCGCAAAGAAATGCCGACCGTCGCCAGTCAACCCTGAAAACATCCCATGTACGAAACGCTATTCAGTTCTATTTTCGAACTTCTGATTTCAAATTTGGTTCAGATAGAAAGAGTAGACGATGAAGAATGATCATTTCAGGGGCACTGATGGTAGGGTGACCATAATTGATTTTCGAAAAGTAGGAAAAAAAGATTTGAAAAATGAGAACAATGTAGGCAAAAATATATTTTCAAAAGAGGACAAAGTAGGACAGAAAAATTTGAAAAAAAATTGCAAAGTATTTAATTAAATTTTATCAACGCTCAACAGCTTATATTTTTATTTTTGAACCTTGATGCATTCTATAATCCATATCACAAATGCACACATATATACTCGTAATTTTCTTATATAGTAGGAATGTTTAATAGTATAATTTTATCTTGTGAATTGGCAAATACATCGTTAGATGGCATTAAATAATAACATTTTGTACAAAAAAGGTCCAAAAATTGAATGGAAAATAAAAATTTGTGATTTGAAAAAGCCGGATAAAGTAAAAATCCTGTAGGACAACTAACAAGCCTAAAATAAGGACGTGTCCGGGAAAATCCGAACGGATGGTCACCCTACCGGATGGATATGATGGGCATAAATGATGACATTAATTTTGCATGCTTTTAAAATGTCTCGATTCTTTGAATATTTGGACTAGTTACTTTTTTACCCTTTAATGATCTTCATATATATACTCTAAATCAAAGTACGCACCGTATAGGACATGGTTGACTGAATCGTACTTATTCAATGTGAGCATTATCTATATTTTATATCGTTCGATGCAGAGGTAGAGAATGTGTGAGCTAATGTATAAGTAATGCAGTCGCTACTAATACTTTTGTATCCACTATAAGAGGATTAGAGCAACAATTTTTAATTTTGTGAAAGTAAGGTTGAAAAATTGTTTCTTTGGAATGTCTGAACTTAGGCCTCGACTTAATAAATCTAGTATAAATCAATCATAAACTCAACTCTGGAAATAATAAACTCTAAAGATTGTTGAATTGAGATATTAAATAATGTTTATTTTTCTTAAATATACAACCGATTCTCAGAAATACTAAAGATGAACAAGTGTTAATAATTCCTTAATAATTAACTTCAAACTAAATCTTCTCTATTAGTTTCCTATAAAAATTTCCCTGAAGAGGATGCCAACAGGCCTCCAAACATGTCGGATCCTGGTAGTATAAAAAATATGGATAAATAATAAAGAAATGAGAGCGAGGCCATTTGATTGTTTCTTTCTTTTTTCTCCATCTTTTTTGAATTTTCATATATCTGTCTTTAATGAGTCATTTTACAATGTTATTTGAAAACACATTTCTCTTATTTTAATATATGCAACCCAAATTGACTTTTTTAAAAATATTTGTTATTAAACACGGTTTCTTAAAGAACATACTTTTTTTAAGAATACGTGTGAAATTTTGTTGTACAATCTGACTATTTTAATTTTATGTTTAAAAAAAATGTATTTTCAAAAATCCTAAAGGCTAGGTTAATTTAGAAAAACCAGATAAAATAAGCTTCTTGAAAAGACTGGGAGTTCTAGAGTTTGAAATGCAAGCTGGGGAGCTTTCTTAGCTTTCTGAGATTATTGAACTGTCCTTGGAAGGATATTATAGCTATAAGAAGGAAGAGCAAACCATCCTTCTGATGGGCGATCGATGAAAGCGAGCGTCCCGAGAACTTAGTAAACAACTGTCACTGAAAGTAGAAGCCAAGGCCAATCCCGGCTTCTTTGCTGTTCATCGCCCCTCGGAGATTGTTGGCATCTTGTGGGCTAAATCAAGATTTATAAGGCGACAATAACATTTTTATTGTGATTATAGATTGATAAGTAATCGCATTCACAATAACATTTTCATTGTGATTATACATTGATAAGTGATCGAATTCATCCAATCCAGTGTAATTTTTCTTAGTGATGCTGACAATCATTTTATTGTCATACTAATTTCTTTCACAAAGTCACTTGATATTTTTATTTAAAAAAATTTATTGACACTTTATAACGTTTAAAGGCCTTGGACCACCGGTTGAATTTGTTTTTTGATTGACTTATTTAGAAAAAAACCTAAAATTTAAAAAATTCTTAAACACTTATTTGTAAAATCAAAATGTTTTTGCTTATAATGTGAGAATTTTATGCCAAAAGCACCGCAACAAAAATTCACCCCTGTAGCGCCTACCATATATCAATCCCTAAACTTTAGAGGTTTATTTGAAGTGGTTGACATATACGCTAGAGGGATGAAACTTTTTGAAAACTTTCAAAATGAATTTCTGTCTTTATCACCGAAGAAAATTTTACTCTTCAAATTAGTGTCTTTTCAAGCATTTTCGAAACATTAGGGACTGATTTTGGGTGGGTTCCGCATGCGCTGGAGGGATAAAACTTTGAAGAAAGAAAATTTTTGACATACAATACTGCTGTTATCAGGGAACATATTTTGACTTTTTAAATTAGTGCCTCTACAGAATTTTTTTAACTTTATTTACTGATTTACCTATGGTGGGTTCCACATGCGCTAGACGGATAAAGCTTTTTTGTAGTCCTTTTGGCTTTAAATGCTGCACATTCTTGATCGTAATTATATTTCATTTAAACTGGATAAATTTAGTACACTCAACTCCTGATACAAGAATCGTCGGTTTACGATATTCCTTCAATTGATGGCCTCCAAAGCTTATTGATGAGAGGAGTCACGGGGCCGAAAGGGAGGCGGTGCCCAGTCAAGCGTGACAAACAACAGCGTGACAAACAACATACACTCAACAGAGTTGAGTGTATATTTCGCGGTCTAAAAATAAATTAATGGCGCCGCTCCAAAAGCACGTATCCAACTTTGTGACAATTCTTTAGCGGAGATAAAAAACATACATACCTTTTGATTTTTTCTGCTTTGTTTTGGTAAAAAATTCCCCTAATTTGTTCGTTTCCCACTAAAATAAATTCCTTCTTTCTTTTTTTTAATTCGGTCTACATTAAGCCATTCCCCTGCGCTATTAAAATTAACATGCGATTTTAATTGGAAAAGTTTAGTTTTCGAGGAATATCTTCTTGAGGAATATTCACAGAATAATTTTCACTTATTAACTTTTTATTTTGAACCCCCTTCTCCCTGTGCTGTGTCTGGAAAATGCCCCAAACAGTGAAAAAGTGAAGTTCTATGGAAAATTCATTCTGAAGTCGATCCTTCTAGGAATTTTTTAACATGAATAATTTGTATTCGGTAAGTGACGAGTTTTCAAGTACATATTAAAAAACTAATAGGGTTGTTTTCAAAGTCAGATTTCATCTTTCCAATAAATATATTTCATAGTATATAAAATTATAATTCTAAAAACGCTAATCAAATATTTTTTACATTTTGTCTACTATTTTTTATTTAATATTGAAATATGAATTTTCTATTACGTTGTCGATTGGAGGGCCCCCTTTGAAATGTGGCCATTTTTACTGAACAATTCTTAAATATGCACGATTTTCAAATATGTTAATAATAATACGGTCTATAATAATAATAATACGGTCTAATTCACGGTCTATACCTGTTAACTGACCTCTTTTTCGAAATTGATTCTTTTTGTATTTTATGGAACATTTTTTACATGCAGTTAATTTCCCGCAAGCGAAACAGCCAAACTCCTTCTAGTATAAAAAAAATTGATTTTCGAAAATTGCGTTTTGGTATCTAGAGCATAGGTCCGCGGTCTATACTTGTTAATTGCTTATGGCGTCTTATGGGAAATCCGTGATTTTTCCCATATCAGCTCAGTTTACTCGTAGAATATGCCAGTCAGTCGTGTCAGCGAGTGCAAAGTTAAGTGTACGTGTGTGTCGAAAGTTTTTTGTGACTACTTGCACGTCATTTTCGATGTTGTCATCTACAGATCGCTGTAAAGATGAGCTATTTTAAATTTCTTGTGAACACAAGAAAAACAATAGAAAATCAGCGGCAGAATACTGCATATAACATGTTTAGATCATCGACATATAGAAATGGGCCGGTAACGCTTTGGGGAGAACTGAAATGGGCTTTAGAGAGAGAAAAAACATATGAGACATAGACCTGCCTTTATCTATTTCAGGACTATGTCAAGTGAGTTGGTGGCTCGGGTATTGCCTAATTATTCTGTACGGTCAATTAAAAAAAAAGATAAACAATACATTAGAAATTTGTAGTTATAATAAATTTAATTTTAAAGGACATTCATGTAAAATAACCTGTTTCAGATAGATTATTTTAAAAACTTGCTAACCTTGAATTCTTCTTGAAATTGGATTGAAAATGCTACAATAATGATCGTTTTGTGAGTTCAAAAATAATGTAAAAACTGTCAAGAATTTGAAGAATATTTCTATAACATTAAAAATATCCATTTGTATTGCATATGTACAAAACTTCATATTTTGATGTTTTGTTTTTGTTGTAACATTTTTTATTTTACTATATTCAATAACTTTACTTACGTATGAAAACATATCCCCATATAAACGTCTTGACAACGCCCACAAAGTACACAAGCTGCCTACATTTTTTATATTTATTTACAATAAATTATATTTAAATAAATTATAAATCAATTCTGAAAAGTGCGATAAACGTTACATTATTGGAGCACTCGCGACACAACGCACGGTCCTGTGCTGCGCCAAACTTCACCCAACGAAAATATTCTTGACCAATCAGCTTTATCTAGAAAGAGATAGGTCTACGTCTCATATGTTTTTTCTCTCTCTAGAGCCCATTACCGTTCTCCCCACAGCATTACCTGTCCATTTCTATATGTCGATGGTTTAGACCGCTGGACTCCTTTTAGATAACATATGAATAGCCTTCAATTGTCATATAACGTCCAATGTTGATTCAAATGTTATAAAACTAACTCTTATTATTTTTCTCTAGTAAATGAACAAAAAACAGTTTACAGTTAAAAAAAATTAAAAACCCGACTAAAAATGCTCCGACTTGAGTTCGACTTGGTTATGTTTTGAGTTCGTCTCCAAAACATCGACGTCTGGCTTCGTCTTACTTTGATGGCCACGACAGGTAAAACAGCGTTTACTTTTCTTAAGTCGAGCCTTGTCTTGGCTAAGATGAAGTTTACTTGACTCAAGACGAGCCTTGTCTTGAAGAACTATTTTTGTCCCATAAACCTAAACAAATAAAGCTACGAGTACCTAATCAAAACTCTAATAGCACGGAATAGTCCGGGAAACTTTCTGGGACGTTCCGTGGGAACCTTCGGAACGTTTTAGTGCAACGTTTCCCGAGCGTGTAAAATGTCCACCACTTGGGAACGTTCCACTGGAAGGTTCAAAGAATAAATGACCGTTAGTGTTATTATTATCAATAAATATCCGATAAACCGTATGTGATAGGTGAAAAATTGATGTCAGTTTATTATATGGATATCATATTATAATGTAGTATATGCGGTACTCAAAATTAAAAAATGGCATATATTTTTATCTATGTCTTAAGGTTTACGAGATAATTGTTATTAAAAATAACAAAATTTAAAGGTTTCCCTCAGGACCTAGTGGAACGTTCCTGGAACGTTCCCAAGAAGCGGCCTTATTATACGCTCAGGAAACGTTCCGTGCATTGATACATTGATAGATAATTATGGGAACCTCTGAGTCACGTGACTCCAACTTGAATAAGTGTTTAACCGCCTTCAATTTTTAATCATTTTTTCCTGTTGAACGACTTAACAAAGAAGAAAAAATTAGAACGCACCTTTGGTTCGGATTAAAATTATTTCCTAAAAAAATATTTTATCTAAAATCGCAAAACAACCCTATTTTAAATGGTTTAAAAAGTTGTTGACAGTATAACAATTTATCGACTGTTGATTGTTGAAATTTATTATTTTTAGAATTCATGATAAATTTAACGAATGATGAGAGTAAAATAGGTTTTCAAGGTTATATAGGCAATTATTTCAACAATTTTTTGACCCTGTAAATCTGTTGAAAAGTTACTATATTCTGGTATTAATTACTCAGTTAATTAATGTTTTTTCAAATCTGTTACACTATATCGCTTATTTCTCAGTATTTTCTTATTTCAAAACTTATAACCTGATTGTTTAAACAATAATAATTGATTAACCCTTTTTTTGTTACTTTATGGATAACTATTTTATCTAAACGATTAGTTCCAAAAAATAATAATTTTTCACGTTTTGAAGGACATGGACATTAATTTAAGCAAGTTTAAGCGCGCCTAGGGCGCGCGACTGTTGTTTCTCGCGCTTCGCGCTCGATTATGTATTTATCTCACGCTACGCGCTCGGTCTTTGTATTTTCCCCACATTTGTGCACACAACGCTTAAAATTAAAGGTCACGGCATCGACAACTGTAATTTGGTGATCTTCATTTCTCTTTCGTTAAAGCTCCTTTGGCTTTGACGCACACATTCTCATCACGCAGTTCGTGCTTCTAACTAGATTTTGTCGAAGATGCACATTTTTTTACATTACGTTCAACTCTATTATATCAAATGTATATTATTATTGAGCTCTGTACCGCGGTTTGGGGCTGCTCATTCAGATATTGCAAAATAAAGATCAAATTTTATTTATAATGATTACCTTATCATTTGTTTTTTTATTTAACATTAAATTTTATTCTTAGCTACGGTGAAACATGTATCATTTCAATACATTTATATCATTACAATCCATAATATGCATTTATATTGAAACATACGTATTTTCATTGCCTGTCGTTTATAATTTTTTTATTTTTAATCTTGTTTTTTACAATTGAAAAAATCTTTTCGGCCTGCCTTGATATTATTGACCGAAAAAATGAATTTTTTATTTTTGGTTAATTATGTTTTGTGGGGTCAAAATTTGAATTTTTTATTTTTGCAGAAAATTTAAAAAGTTTGGATAATCATGTTGTAGGGTCTCCACAAATCAACGTTTTTCTTATTGTGACTTTTTCATATCATGCATTGATTCCCTTAAAATGTTCATGTTCGCGGG
>NC_046658.1:66510355-66523484 GCF_010883055.1 Belonocnema kinseyi | reverse complement strand
GGGGGGTGGATACTTTATAACTCTGACAATTTTCTTTTTATTGGAAAAGATTCATGTGCAGGGGCGTCGGGACGATTTTTTCATGGGTGGGCTCACTAAAAATATGTTCAAAAGTTTAAGATAGGCATTAGGTTTACTTTATTATTAGGCTTATTTATTTTTTGGGTGGGCTCACGCCTACCCAGCCCACACGGCTCCGATGCCCCGGGTCCTATGGATAAATTGTTTCCATTTTCGAGGACTATGAATAGCCGAACATAGAATTTTCAAATCTTGAAAAAAATTAAGTTTAAAAATGTTGATAATGCTATAGCTTCTTAAATTTCTATTTAAAATAGCTGTCTATCGAACGTGTCCTTTTCTTTTAGGGCTTAAGAATGTGTGGCAAAGCTCAATCCAATATGATAATTATTTCTAAAGTTATCTTGCCTACAGACTACAGACACAGACAGAATACGGGTAGACTACAGACAGACTAAAGACAAATCGCAGACAGGATACCTTCGTAAAAATCGTTTTTTTTTCCTGGCGCAGGAGGCCTCAAAACGTGGAGATTTTATAAAAATCGATGAAGTAAAATTTTACATAAAACCATTACCTTCTCCTTAATTTCAGAAAATACTAACATTTCGCGATTTTTTTAAATCAAATTTAATTAAATATAATTTGGTTAACCAACTGGAACATACATGTAAAAATATTATTTCTGACGTTCATTAACTATATCATTTATCCACTTAGTATGAATTTGACATAAAACTACTAGTTTGCATTTTTTGTGACATTTTCCGAGCACAATAAGTTAAAATTAAAAGTTATTGAGGGAAAATTATTCTTTGTACATTTCATAATAAGTGGCTAAACTTTAATTAAACTTTATTAAATTTTTTCGTTTTTTTCTTGACCGACCGATTTGAACGTAAAAAGTAGGAAATTTCTTTTTCCGGATAACGAAAAATTGTGGGGATCAATTACCAAAAATAAAACTGGAATAGCTATGCAAGTTTTTTTATCTATCCTAAAAAATGGTCCAAATGTTGGACATGTGGTTTTGGAATAGAGCCATTAATTTCTTTTTGGACTAAAAAAATACCCCGACTACATGAATGAACTAATATATAAACCTTTAAGTGCGGGGTTCATGAATAGTATTTCAGGCAGTACAGTTCATTTTAATTTCTTATTAATTTTTTTTCATTTGATCATAGAAAAGTGTTCCTTTACTTACACCTTGAATGTACTACAAATTTATTTATTTTTTAAATACGCACAATTTTTTATTATCAGTCTATCGAATCTTTCGGGGATTGTAAGAAAAATGCAAAAATTAAACTTTTTCAAAAAAACTAGTATTAAAAAAAATCCTGAAATTTAAAATACTTATAACTTCGTGAAAATTATTTGTTTCGAAAAGCGATAAAACACGTGTCGTCTTATTTCCTTTGAAAACCAAATTATTTAAGAGGCGAATGATTCTGCTAACGAACACTATGTGTTAGAAACTTTGAGAAGAACTTCAATTAATTTTTTAAAACTTATATTTTTAAGAATCTTTTGTATTTTTATTGATTGTATTTTAATATAAAAATAACAAAAAGCATGAGAATTAATGATATCCCGATTTTTATCACGTTTTCTCTCAATTATCTAACAAGTCTGGTGTAAAATAGAGACTGTATTTGGAAGACAAGAAAGAAGTCGAAAAATGTTATGGATAGTGCAATCTTATTTTTAACTCCTATTTGAATTTAAAGTAGTCTCGTAAGTGGACAATATGGATTTAAAATGAGGACAGACCAGCTTTGTATCGATTGCTTTTAACTTGGAAATAACCTCTGGAGCAGTTCGTGTGTCGCAAGATCTTATCCAAACCACGATAACCATGGCAGCAACTGACAGGAAACGATTTCACGGTCTAAACCAGTCCAAACTGAAAGAATGTTGACAGCAGTGCATTCGCAATAGGAATAGATAGTAATTTCAACATACTTAATAGATTATTCGTTTATTCTTATTTAATTATTTCTTCATCATAATTTAGAGGTCTTTGATTTTTTAATTTGTGATTTTGCAACCCACACATAAATAACTTAACTCTAAATGATATATCGTAAGAATACTATAAAAGAAATAAATTGAAATTAAATGATAAAACTGATGATACGGTGACAATTTAGCAAGAATAGATCCTAAATTTCCGTTTTATGAGGTAATTGAACCGAGTCCTCTGAGATGACCTTGCGTTTAGAGTGAGAGCAAGAGCCTTCAGGGATTATGAGCTCAGCGTGTGCTCATCGTGTGGTCCATTCTAATACCGGAAGTCATCACGCCACGTGCAAAGCTCTTGTCATTTCCTCCTCTCTGTAAACCCGATTTGTTTATTTCTCGGTTCAGGGTTCTCTCTTGACCTCTAATCCAGCACTGCATTCGTGGGAACTCGTTAATGCCACGTAATTTTTGTGCTCAGCCATACCTATGCCTACTTGGTACTATTTTTAATTGAGTAGAAAAACTGCCGAATGAATTGTCTAGTTACAGTTGGAAATTACAGACAATCCATTTTCTAGACATGAAGGTTCACATATTAGTTCTTTTACGCAGTAAGGGAATATTTGCAGTTTAACCACTAATTAATGGCTGCTTTCCGAAAGGTCATTCATCATCTTGACCATTTTTCAAGGAAGATAAAAAGCGTTCACAATTTCGAAATACATTAGTACTGAATTGAAGCTTCTAAAATTTGATTGGTAAATGGCATTACGCATTAGGTTCGGAGAAAATGCAGGGACATTTTTTGTGGCTTCAAGGACAAGTTTTCTCAACATTTGACGGTGATTTAAAATCCAATTTCAATTTTTAAAAATCTGATTTCTATTTTTGGGTATCATGTTGCTAAATCGATTCAAATAAAGTTGAATTGCAGAACGAAATTGATGCACACTATGTTCCAACTTTGGACGATAATTAAAAATGCAATTTTAATTTCAGAACAAAAACTTGCTCTCGAGATACTGCAGTGCTAAATTGAAGCGATAAAAGTTTCATTCAAAGAAGTCAATCAGTTCGCAATAAATGTATGGGAATTTTTTCGATTAAGTGCTGAAAACTGTTTTGGCTGTCGAAATTATTTTTTTTATACCATTATTTATGTTTTGATTGTGTAATATTTGAAATAAAATACGCCTAAAAAGATATAGAGTCGAGGTTTGAACCCTTCTTGAAGTCTGACCATATATAATGTTTTGAAATTCCTTAACAAAATTAAGCCCTCTGGAAATAACTGCAAGTCCTATACAAACTGTAGAAATCTCTTTATATCCTTTGAAATTCCGTAAAATTGTTTGATATCTTTAAAATTACCAGAAATATCTAAACGCTCTATAGAAATGTGAAATTCCGTAAAATATTTCGAAAATTACGAGATCCCTTGAAATATTTGAAATCCCTTAAAATATTTTGAAGTACAGTCAAATCTTTGAAAACACATTGAAATTCCTGGAAATCCCTTAAAATTGTTTATAATATTCGGAAATACTTTGAAACACCATAAAGTCTTTTAAAATTTGATGAAATCCTCTAAAATACATGGATACACTTAAAGAATATTTTGAAACTGTTTTAATAGTGTAGAAAGTCAGATTGCTCACGTAAAGAAACAGTTTTTATAAAACATAATTTAAACAAAAAAATATGCAAGCCAGTCCAATGTTTCCCCCCAGTATACTGTTGTATTCTCTTGAAATTTCTTATAATCCTTTAAAATCCCGTGAAATCGTCGAAAAATTCTAAATCTCTTAAAAGTTCCTAAAATCTTTAGACCTGGCTTCAAATTCTTTCAAACCCTCAAAATACCTTTAAAATCCCCAGACACCCTTTACATTTCGTGTCTTTTGAAATACTTCGAAATTCCGTGAATTACAAATTTTTTTTTTAAATGTTTTTTTTAAATGTTTGAAATCGTTTTTAGTTTCTTAAATTCCATGTAAACCCGTGAAATACCTTAAGACCTTAAAAATACTGGCAATATTTGAAATCTTTTGAAATGCTTTGAAATCTCTGCTACAATGTATATCAGAATTTATTTGATTGAGAAAAAAATAGCTCCATTTTCGGAAAATTGATGAATGTGTCTTCTGGAACACTCATACTCAAATCCGTTGGGTTCGAAAATTTTTTTCCGTTTCATCATTGCAAGCAAATATGTCGCAACGTATTTTATTATAAAAATGTATATGTGCCATGAAATATATCGAGCCAAATTTGCATAATTGTTTTGCGTGTTACATGTGGGTAACTAGTAACTAACTACACTTTTCATTTTGCATCTAATCATTGGTATTACAGAGAAACTGTCGAATCATATCGTATGCGCGGTTTGCGTACACGATGAAAACTTCTTCAACAACAGTTGCTGTTAACTCGGCTATTAACATTAACAAGTTTTGTCTAGTGATTGCGTATTATTTAAAGAATTTAACAAGCATTGTGTTGCAATAGGGCTATTATTATTTGCAATTTTATGATACAGTGGTGATCCATCTTTCTCTACCAAATGTGTTTCAAAATATTATTTTAAATTATGGATACTTTGAAAATCAATTTTTTTCAATTTCAGCACTAATGTTTTACTTCTTCATTAGCTATTTGTTACACAAGTGCGCAAAATTGGCGATTGCTGACGAGTGTGAAACTTGTTGCATGAGCGGGAACTGAAGGCAAAAGCTGCAAACGCACGAGTAGCAATATTGCCTTTGCGCACGTGTATGACACTATTTTTATAAAAATTTTCCGAAAAATTCTTTTGCAATTTTTTTCACTTTTTCACCGAATTTTCAATGCCGTATGTCCATTTTCATATTTCGCAAATAACTTTTTTGAATGAATTTTTAAGAGTCTTTTTATTTTACCCTTGTGCAAATTTACTTATCTCTAAAATGCGCTTGCGCGTCTATTTCTTCGATTCGCAAAATTTAGTATTTTAAGCTGATGTCCCGCCGGTGAAATTAATTTCTTCACGCAAGTTACCCCTTGGTCGACAGGTTAGACTTGCCGACATACACAATTACGGGGAAATATATTTTTTAGGGCGTATGTAGTGAAAAATTCGTTGTCGTGATTTTTCCTCAAATGTGGAAGTTATTTGTACATTTTTTCATTTAAATAAATATCAGGGGATTTTTAGATCCATCTGAAAATTTTATATCCCTTCCTCACATTACTCCCCTCCCCACCGAGTCAGTCACGTCTACCTCGAAAGGGAAATGGCTTAATGGTGTAATAATAATAATATTACTGTATTGTCGATCGAAGATTATTAAATTAGGCGAAAAAATTATAATATCTCAAATCTGACGTTAGAGTGTCTAAAGACTCAGGGTAATCTAAACTTATATTTGAACCATTACAATGTTTTTCGTTTGATCTAATACTCGTTCATCGGCGATGCAGTGATTTAAACCAAAGAATAATGAATGCGAAGAAACTGATTTAACCAGCGGGGCGTGACGTCACCTAAAAATACTCAATAGATGTGTTTCAAAGTGCGCATGCGTTAATATTGTTCTCGCATATTCCTAGTGGATCATAGCACTTTGCACACCATTTAAAGGCATGGAAGTCCTTCCTTTCAAGGTGGATGTTTCAAAATTATGCTACTGACTTTAAATTCGGTAGATTTCTACTTCTCTTTCGACTTTGGATACAACTTTTCAATTTGAGTTTCGAATTCTTTCGAAAATTGGCTTTTATCCAATAAAGTTTTTATACTTTAATTTTTTGCGTGTTAATTTGTTGGAAACGGTAGTTTTTACGGAGTGATTTGTCTCGTATTGAAAGAGGAAATCTGTTGATCTTCAAAATAGAATATGAACTGTATTGCTAATATTTTCTTCTTTATCATTTTTTTCGTGCGTCTGGGACAATGAACCACCAGACATGCATAACTTCCGACAACGCTTCATGTGAGACAAGTGTCAACGACTGCGTGAATCCTAAAAAATACATGTATTTTCACAGTAACTTGAAAAAATGACTGATCATGAACTTTGTTTACTCTCTTCTGGGAAAATATATTTTTTCATAGCCTATTCAAGATATTTATGTGCTTGTTTTGGAAACGCGTTTAGTTCCTGGAAACTGCTGAGAAAAGAATAATTTAAAATACTTGTATTGTAGCAATTTAAAAATTATTTATTATTATTATACCATTAAGCGATAACTCGGGTGAAGCGTAATTCACTTGGTTGTAGCCTTGTTATACAGCTTGGAATCAAGGAATTCATATAGAAAAGTGAGAAAGGGAAGCAAAGGAGGAGGTATAAAGGGAGAGGTATAAATTTAACATTAATGTAGAATTCCTATCTTGCTTATTTAAGTAACATATTTGTTCCGCGACAACGCTCCGACAAAGTTCGCTGATAAATCTCTAGCAAGCACCCTATTCAAAGAGCTTAAAAAAGCTATTGAACCTGATTTTTAAAGAGGCATTAATATTATAATTGGTTGGTGTTTAAAAATTGTTAAAATTGACTGGTTTCCTATTTGAAATCGCAGTGCAGATTTTCATTTTATTTTTATGTTTGAAAAGAATGTTCTTTGTGGGGGAATTGATAGGTTTATTTGATGAATGAAGCTTTACTTTATCTCCTTTTTGTGAAGATATTTTAGACCCTTGATATAAAAAGCACGCTCAACCTGAGCTTTAACGCCTTCTTTATCTTCACAAACCAAAATCTTGGAGTTAAACAATCTGCGATAAAAGTGCTATGGGTGCATTTACCCGCCATCGGTAACTTAAACTTGTTCCAACGAGGAACAAGCGTCACTTTGTATATGCACCCTCGCATTTGTTCGCTCGAGTGAAATGCCTTGATATACAGTCCTATAAATATACGCTTTACAACTTGAAAAATTTAATGAAAGTTGAAGGTTTAGAGCATTATAGTAGAAAACTAATCCTGATCTCTTTCAGTTTTCCCCTTCTAGGAAGAATGAAAAATTAAATTTGAATTTTTCTCTTTTTGACTTTTGATTCCAAATTTTATATATCCAGAGTGACCGTCGGTCAGTGAAAACTTTCAAATCAAGAAAAATTCAGGGAAGTGTCTTGGCTAAGCAAAATGGTAAGATTTAAAAAAAAACTTACAAAATTTAAGGAATTTCTATAAGAAACACTTTAAACAATGTCAAGAATAATAAATTTCAAATTGAACAATTTTACTTCAAAATGATTTTATTCCATTTATAAAAGATTCTAATATGTATTCATAATGTAACAGCTCAGGGAATTAACGCGATTATGAATATTAATATAAAAATTTCTAATCATTAATAACATGAATAAATTTAATTTCAGAGCGGCCGTATGTCAGGAAAAACCTGGTAAATAGATAAAAGTCAGGGAATTTTATTGGTTTGGGAAAGTTAGCGAAAAGTCAAGTATTTAAAACAAAAATCTTTCAAAAGTGAATGAATTGCTATAAAAGGCACTTTATATAAAAATTATGGATAATATCAGGCAAAAATGAGGAAATCTGGAAATGAATGCAGCTGCTCTGATATAATTTTCTTGTTAGTTATTTATTTTCGTTTTATTTATTTTTTCAGTCCCTTCTATTTTGGTAGAAAATTAATTTGTAGTTGGAAATTCAACTGATATCTTTCTTGGTAAAAAATTAATGTTCTTTGTTAAAAATGTATCATTTTGGGTTTAAAACTCATCTTTTTTTATAGAAATTTCATCGAAAATTCAACTTTTAGGCGAAAAATTGAATTATTTTCTTAAAAATTAAGCTCTTAGCTTAAAAATATAACTATTGTCTTAAAAAAATATATTTGTTTCTGTTAAAATACAAACTGTCACATTTTCATTGAAAAATAATCGTTTTATTAAAAAATAATTTTTTTTGGCTTAAACACTAACTTGGAAATTGAACTATTTAGCTGAAAATGCATACGCTTTTGACGAAAATTTAATCTTGTTTGAATAAAAATTTGGTGAAAAATTAATTTATGTAGTTTAAAAATTTGACATCTTTGTTAAAAATTCTACCATTCTTTTGAATATTTGAATATTGAACTATTTTGTTAAGAAGTCATTTTGTTGTCGAAAATTGAAGTTTTGTTGAAAATTCGTCGTTTTGGGTCTAAAATTCATATTTTATGGTAAAAAATTCATCTACTTTGGTTGAATTAAATTAATAAATTTGAGAATTTTATAAGATTAAAATGCTGGCCTGTTAATACTAATGGTCAACGCAAATAAAAAATTGACCAGGGAACATTCATAGAATTTTAAGAATTAATCATTAATTTTTGTGATCACCCTTAATTTCTTTCTATCATATGTTAGGATGTCTTACATAATGCCTTCTTTCAATTTTCTAAAAAGCTCAAGTGAGCATTCCTTTTTTTACCCCACTATTATGTTTGTTATGGCTTTGTTGGGTCTAAAGAATTTGGTTTTTATTTTTAGGTACAGCATGAATGAGGTCTGGAGAAAAAACGATGAGGTGAGCTTTTATGAATGGAGTTCTTCTTTGTTTAAATATAAATTTAATTTCTTTCAAATAATATTTTCCCTCGTAATACGATTGACATTTAGCACGGGGATTTTATATTTATAGTATAAATATCATTATTAGTATTATTATAAGTATTTACAAGTTTTTTCAAACCTGAACCCAACGCCTTGGCGAGGAAAAAGTACAATTTTTGGACTTGAAAGTTCCAGAGGTTGTATTTCGAAAACAAATTAAAAGATTTTGTTTCTAAAGGAAAGTCTGTTTCCTATATATTTTTTTAATAGATTATAATCAAAAATTAAAAATTAGTTTGAATAATTGTCATACCATTCCCTATGAGATATTTAATTTCGATGTCAAAAAATATGTATATAGGATTAATCAATTTACACATCCCTAATTACCATATAATCTTTTTTTGCATATCCATTAGAACCTGGATTTTCATAAAACTGGATTTATGCGTTCCTAGAATTGCTTTCTTCTGCAATTTGGCGATAAGCGAACCCGTGAGACCAAGAGAGAGGCGGTGCTCAGTTAAGCGTGACAAAGAGCCCGTGGGCCGCACTCTCAGCGCGTTAGTTGAATTTGGTTGCGTCATGCGTCAACATTCAACGGAAATGATACATTTGGCCCTGCCTGCTTGCGTTAGGAGCTCCTAAATTTGTGTTGAGGGCCACTGTGGACCGTGTCTTAACCGGTGTACAAATCTAGGTTCCAGCGTACATAAAAATCTTGTAATTATATTGTACGAATTTTACTGTTTTCTATTGATAAATTACAATGTGGATTCCGTTGACGTGTTCATAATATTTACTCATTATTTAAGGAAAAGCTGTTTATTTATTATTGTGATCAGCAAATGATGGAAATCTGAATTAGTATTCAGAACAGGTTGCACTTCTCATTGTCAGCATTGTTTCACTCTCTGCGGTTACATTAGGATCCAGTCTAGTCGACTTGGATGTCTACCAACGCACTCTGTTTACAGAGAGAGAGAGAGAGAGAGAGAGAGAGATGCAGATGCACTTTCAAAATTATGTACAAAGTACATCGTCGTTCGTGGGTAGATATGGTATGTCGAGTCTGCCCATGTGCCAGTCAAGTACGAGTTAGAAAGTGTAACTAGTGCAAGTCTCTTTGAGTGATCTCATGCTGAGTTAAAAGCTCTGCTCTGTGACATATTTGCAAAAGAACAAAAATTAAATACGTGCGATTAATTATTCGGATCTTTGGTATACACTAGATTGCAGGATTGCATGAAATTGCAAAATGTTGCAAAATATTGCATGAGATAGTAAAAGATTCCATTTATTATAGGAAATTCATTTAAGAAAATAATTCTGCATACAAAAATTATAGGAAATCAATATTAGAATAAATAATACAACAATATTGAAGGAAGTAAGATAAATTGTAGAGAATCTAAAAAGAAACGATTTATTTGAGACCATTCATAATCCCACATGAAAGTACAAACAAATTACTCAAATAAACTTTACACGGTAAAAAAACGGTAAATTCCCTTCATATCTTTAAATTCTTTTAAATTAAAATTCATATACAAACTTTTTGGAATTTCTTAAAATCCCTTGAAACCTTTGAAAATATATTTAAGTCCATTAAAGTCTTTGAAATATATTAAAATATGTTAAAATTCATTACAATTATTTTAATTTCCGAAAATCTTTAAAATAATTGGAGGTCCTATTAGGCAGTCTGATAAGTACCTGAAAATTCTAAGAGATGGCATTAGTATTCACTAATGTGAACCATTTTCGTCGAGATTGATCCTTCAAATGACGCCTGTAAAAAACTTCATCCATTTATGTTTACGCAATTACAAGTTACAGCACTGAGAAGCGACTAACCTCCGAGTTTTTTTTAATATGGAAAAATCTGAGTTTCGAGTTTTGATCAAACACTACTATCTTCGCAAGAAAACGATATCCGAGACCAAGGCCAAGCTGGATAAGTATTACCCGGACTCTGCACCGTCGATTGGAACGATTCATAAGTGGTTTACCGAGTTTCGTTGTGGCCGTACGAGCGCAGTTGATGCTGAACGATTTGGGCGCACAACAGAGGTCACTACACCAGAAAATGTCGAAAAAATCCATGATATGATGTTGAATGATCCCAAAGTCAAATTGAGAGAGGTAGCTAATGCGGTAGGCATATCATTGGAACGTGTGAGCAATGTCGTGCATTCAGTTTTGGGCATGAAGAAGCTCTGCGCGCGATGGGTGCCAAGTTTGCTCACAGTGGACCAAAAACGAATTCACGTGACAACTTCCCAGCAGAATTTGGAATTATTTTCGCTTAAGCCGACCGAGTTTTTGCGCCAATTCATAACCATGGATGAAACCTGGATCCACTACTACACTCCTAAGTCAACGCAACAGGCAAAACAGTGGGTTCCACCGGGCCCAAGTACTCCGAAGCGTCAAAAAACGCAACAATGGCTCGGAAAGGTTATGGCCTCCGTATTTTGGGATGCACATGGCATAATATTTGTGGACTATCTTGAAAAAGGTAAAACCATAACCGGAGCATACTATTCATCATTATTGGACCGATTGAAAATCGAAATCGCCGAAAAACTACCGCATTTGAAGAAGAAAAAACCGCTTTATCATCACGACAATGCGCCTGTTCATTCATGCTTAGTTGCACAAGCAAAATTGCATGAAATCGGCTTCGAATTGGTTCCTCAGCCACCGTAGTCACCAGACCTGGCCCCCAGCGACTATTACTTGTTCCCTAACCTGAAGAGATGGCTCACCGGTAAGCGTTTTTACCATCAAATGAGGAGCTCATAGCTGAAACTGAGGCGTATTTTGGAGACCTTCCGATCGAGTTCTTTTCGGACGGTATCAAAAAGTTAGAAAATCGTTGGACTCGCTGTATCGACCTAAAAGGAGAGTATGTTGAAAAATAAAACCGACTTTGGCCAAAAAAACGTCTTCGTGTTTCATTTTTCAGGGACTTATCAGACTGCCTAGTATAAATCGTTATCTTCTCCGCTGGGTTTCCTCTAACGTTGGATCATAAGAATAGCCTCCTAGAGTCTTTGTGGCGTTCCCGAGCTTCTTTTACTTACACTCTCCACTTTTTGTTTACAATTTTCTGTGGTTCACCTGGTAGCTACATGTCTTACCTTTCTAAATATATTCGGTTTCTTGGTTTAAGAACATTTTTTCGAGAGTTATAATGCGGTTTTTTTCTCGAAACAAAACCCATTTAATATATTTGATTTTATTATGAAGATGAAGATGGCCCATAAATAAAGAGTTGTGGTTTTTGACCCCTCCCTCGCTCATTCTTTTAGTTTCACAAAAAAATTGAAGACATTTTTTTTAAATCCCTACTCTCTGAAGTTTATAATGAAAAAAACATGGGGAAAACATACATTTGTGTACATTCTGTCCAAAACGTGCAAATGTTTTATAATGTAAAGACAATACTTTCACGATCTCATTAAAACTCTTTAAGGAATACAAATCCAGCATTCATTTTTATTTAAACCCCCTGAGCCAAATTCATGGAGCCCCAAATATAAACCCTAATTATTTTTTTTGTCATAGATTCTTATCAATGAATGAGTTACAAGATTTGAGGTATTTGCTTCATTAATTTTTAACTTTTAAACAATTTTTGCTCTTTCAACAATTTGATTTCCAAAGAACATCATGAATTAAGGGCATTTTATTAATGTTATGGTCTTTTTAATTAACTTGAACAGTGTATTATTTTAGTTCAGTTGTTTTTGTTCTTGTTCAAATCATTTATTTCTGTTTAAATACAACTATTTAATGGAAAAAACGTTCATGCTAGTTTTTTAAACAAATTTAAAGGTTTAGTGCCAATATGACTTTTGCTTAGTTACTTCTTATTATTAAAAAAATGTATGATCTCATAACAATGCCAATTATTCTAATTAATTAAAATAATATTATTCATGAATAGTGAAACTTCCTGAAATAATGGAAAGAAAAAACATTTTTCTAGCTTTTTCCTGTTAAAAGTTGCATTGCATCAATTATAAATTGTTTAAATAAACAATAGACAACTAAAAAAAGATTTCTATCTTCAAATTCATACATTTAGCCAAAGCGTTCAGAAAATACAATTTATTTGCGATATTAGAAGGTAATAAATTCAAACAAATAAACTTAAACAAATAAACTCAAACAAATATAGATTGTTTAAGGAGTAGCTTTAAAGTAACTTGGAAAGTGTAAGATTTACGCAGAACTTTATAAAATTGTTGAAAAACTAGCAAGAAAGTACGATTTTCTACTTTTCATCGCTAAAAATTTGGATTCAAACAAATATAAATTATTTTAACAATTAAACTAATAATATACACTCTCCAAGCTCAATAAATATACCGCATTTAATTCATAGAATATCTTTAATTCTCGATATTCTTGGGAAATATATTTGTGAAAGTGAACAAAAAATAATCAAACAATTAAGAATTAATTTAAAAATTCGTAAAATCTGGTGATTTATTCATTTACGAGTATCTATGTAAAAAAATGAGAAAAACATGAGAAAACAGTAAGAATTAAGCTTTTGCTTTACCATGAAAGGGGTTGAGG
>NC_046658.1:66509945-66510345 GCF_010883055.1 Belonocnema kinseyi | reverse complement strand
AATTAATAATCGATTCGTATTGCTTGAAGAGTTTTTATGAGATAAAGAAAGTATTACCTACCCTTACTATATTGCACATTTTCACGTTTTTTCTACATGTTATTTTTATGGAAAACTTCAGAGGATGGGCATGTTAAAAAAAATGTATTTAATTTTTTTGTAAAAGAATGGAGTGGAGAGTGCTGTAAAAGAAATATGAAACTTTTGTTTTTGAGCCTCCTTACTGAAGATTGATTTCCGCCAGGGTTTATTCTGGAATCAAATAGATTCTAATCAATTCTTCTATTTTAGTATTCCTATTAGTATATACAGTCTGTCAAGTTAAAGCGTGGGTGGCTTTACTCGCAGTCGGTAAGGTGTATCGACATGATTTTGGTGTCAAAATATTAAGAAGAGCTCC
>NC_046658.1:66499441-66509845 GCF_010883055.1 Belonocnema kinseyi | reverse complement strand
AGAGGGAGCTCTTCTTAATATTTTGACACCAAAATCATGTCGATACACCTTACCGACTGCGAGTAAAGCCACCCACGCTTTAACTTGACAGACTGTATCAAGAATATCAGAAACAGCATAAGTAGCTTTGCGATTTTAATGAAACTTGGTAAAATTACACTGCTATAAAGAGTCAATTGGGGCCTAAAGGATTTTTGAAATTTTTCAAAATTACGGAAGTTACGTGATATTAAATTGCGAGGCATAATTTTTTTAAATTATCGATTTTTATGAAAATTCAAATATTTTATTTTATTCGAATTTCAAAACTTCGGCAACATTGAATGTAAAACTTTTCTTTTCTTTATAAATTCATGTTTGAATTATAAAACAAAAATTATAGAGATTCTTCTGGGTCAGGAAATACCATAATTGCAGTGAGCTGCAGTTTTGTCTTTATCTTCTTGCACACATTTTTCCTAAGCTCAATGTCACTTGGTTTTTATTGAAGGAGGGGGGGGGGGGTAGAATAAAAAACTTCAGTTAATAATGTACTAATAATAAGAGTTTCACATTGTCAAGAAATGAGATAAGGAAAATTTGGTATGGCTCACAACTATCGAAAGAGTAATTTTATGTTGAGACATTTTTTTCATAAAGAGTGGATGCTAGTAACCATGACAAAAATACTCTTTGTAATGACATACGAGATCAGACAGACAGTATATTAAATGAACTCAATATTTTGAATCGCAAAGGAATGAATGATTGTTGTAATTGACTTCATGAACATAATTTATTTTTCAGATAACTCTTGTTATTAAATAAAAATTGCTTTGTATCAGACAACTTTAAGAAAAAAAAAAAACTTATATCTATATATATTCAGAAAGTGCTGATAATCTAGCATTAATATTTTATTCCTTTCACTTAAATTACCAGTTGTTTAAGATTACTCTTTCCAAGTATTTGAAGAAATATTTTTTACACATTTTTAAAATTCTATAATAAGTTACGAGTTTTTTCCCAACGGAATTTTTAACATTTGAAGTGTCAACCCCAGTTTGTTCTTTAATGTGTGATTAGAGCACCAGATAAATAAAGTTGACATTAGCTTACTTTGTCCGGAATACACAGTTGCATGGTTAATCTTTACGCCCTTGTTACTTCAGTATAGCCACTTTTGTTCCTTTAACGGATTCGGTCCTTGTGTAAGTTTGGACCCTACATTCGCACTTGAATTGAAAAGGCTTCTCGAAAAAGGGGAGTTATTCTTATGTATGCAAATTGAGAGTTTTTATTCCGCACTTCTTACCCTCATGAAAAAAAAAATTTTGACTCTTTTGGCCAGATGTGTCCACTTCAAGACGATTTTGGTTTATGAGGCTCTAAACTTTTGGTGTACACTACATTTAATATTATTAACCCTCAACTGGCACACTTTCGCGCTCGAACGTAAATGGCACAATCGGTCTGTTGGACCCGAGTGTACTCACACGTGCATTCCACAGCCTATATTTGATATTTTGGCTTAACCTTTTTTTCTGAAATACTTTATAATGTTTTTTTTTGAAATGTGATTGGTTTTGTATCAATACTATCAATACTATTGAGATACTATACTTTAATAAAAAAAATCATTATTATAGCGGAACTGTCAAAAAAGGTATTTATTTTATATACAACACGGAACAAAATTCTTGAGGCGCACGAGTGAATCGGGAATATATTAAACTAAAAGAAAGTGTCCACTTAGATTATTTGAAACGTTTAATTAGAAGAGTTAAACATTTAGTTACTTTATGTAAATTATTCTCGTAAATCTGTAATTTAAACAAAATTGCGAAATTGGAGTTTATTATTTTCGACAGATTATGTATAATTTTGTTATCTGTAGATTAGAAAAAAATTTAGTTGTTATAGAAATATTTTAACTTACACTAGCCAATCTATCGTCTGGTATCGCGAAAATGAATTTCCCTGAGATCAGTATAATGCATTTGAAGGTCAAGTTTGTTGTTTTTATCGCGTTTCTTGATATTTCAATATAGTTATCGCCTACAATCAAAACAACTGTAAATTATTATTACCGCATCATAAACTCTATTTAATATTAACATTCGCGCACATTTTAAGTGGTAAAAAGCGTTTAATTATCCAAAGTAAATCTGAACTGTCACTGCTTCCGATTATACCCTCGCCATTTTATTTCGCTCCTCCCACAATGCACCGGCGCTCTTTCGATAATTCCTTCAGAGTTCAGACACCTATTCTTAATATCCCTATTACAGCTATACTTATCAGGGGTTTGACTATACGATATCCCTGGTACATGGAAAATGGTCAAGGATATTCCTTTTCGCTGATCCAGGGATCTTTCTTTATTCCTTCGTTCGTTTTCAGCTAAATGTTTAGCTATAATAAGGGATAATATCCCTGTCACAGCTCAATTTTTTTACCATGAAGGTATTCATTTATTGAAGTATTAATTAAATTCATAATTTTCAATGTTTGGAACTAATTTATTTAATTGTAAATTAGTTGTATAAAATACGTCCAAAATTACTAAACATATATAAAACTAATATTATATAATATAAAAGTTACTCATCAGCTACACATTTGGAGCATAAAGATACATAGGGACACGGCAAAAAGCACAAGCGATACTTGTTTTTCTGTCTTTCTTTTCTGTGCACATTCCACATCTTACTTTCTTTTCTAAGAAAACAAGTTGAAGATCGTTTTCCAAATTAGGATTTACATTTTCATTCAACATTGCAGATATTGCAAAGCGCATGTCCTTGCGAATAGTGGCAGTTGCTAACCTATGGTGCAACATCAGCTTGACCAAGTGAGCTTGACAAATTGTAAGGCCTATATATGAGAAAAATCTATTACATAACCGCAAGAGAAAAAATATTTCATACAGGATGATACACTTACTTTGTAAATTAATAAAAAAACACGAAATTCACTTTAAACAATTTTTTTGAAAAAACTGCTTTTCAATCGCTAATGACATAGTGGGTCTTCTGGGCCCGGTGTTTTTGAGACGTCTACTTTAAGTGACTGCTCAACATACATCAGCGCTTGCCGCACTGTACAAGCCAACTTTCATTACAGTTAGTGGTGTCAACTAACGGTCGATGTCGAGATTTGGTTCATTTTTTAAAATTTAGTACAATTAAATCGAGCTTAAAAAAACGTTCGGGTCCATTGGACCCAAGGTGCCAATTAAGGGTAAAAATTAAATATCTTACCATCTCTGAAGTTAGATTTTAAGCTTGATGCATGCTGAAATTAAATTCAACGTAATTATATTTTTTTATAGATTGAGTTCCGGTGTAAAATCGATCAATGTTTAAAATTTCGAAATGGAAAAGAATAAATAACTTCAACTTGATACCATAATCTTCAAAAACATGTTAATATTGAATATTATGAATTGAAATTCTTTTATTTAAGTAACTCCAGTTTTGAGCGCTTCTACATATTGAAGTTTCTAAATTTGCAAGATTTAATTATTTCAATTGTTCAATTGGTAATAGGTGAATTAGATATTATACTTTTCCCAATTTAAAGTAATTAACTTTTAAAATTTTAATTTACAATTACTCACACTATCGCGATTCTAATTTTGAAATAATGTAACGTTGATTGCTTTAAAATTTGATTTTTTTACAATTGGCTATAAAAATTCATGTTTCAGTGCTTTGAGCAAGAAATTTTTTAAACTCAAGTACTTCTAAATTTAATTAATTTAGTTTTTAAGGTTTTAAATTAAATGGATAAAATTTATGTTATATATAGAAAGCTTGAAATTTAGAATTATTCAATTAATTTCATATTCAGCTAATTCAATTTCGTTATCTATTTAACTACTAATTCTTTCCTTTCTGTAAGCATTTAGTTTTAAAACTTCTCGATTTAAACGTTTCAACTTTCACTATTTACATTTTTAGTACTTACTTTTTCACGTTTTAATTTGTAATATTTACTTCTTTCAATTTAAACAATATTTTGCAAGAAATAAAAAGAATTTGTAACACAAGAAAAATTCTTTACAGTACTGAAAATATTATTCGAAATACATGATTATAACAGTATTTTGCTAATGTGCCTTAGCTATAAATTTCTTTTTGTAAGAGCAGAGAAATTTTAGAAGGAATTCCACTTTAAAATGAGTGGAGAATGAAGGGAGCGTAAAAATAAGTTGGAGACCATTTTAGAAAATTATCTCTCTCCGAAAGACGTTTAACCATCCTGAATACGACAGTCCAAATATACAATACGAGGGAACTGACTTCCCGTGTAACTGCATGTTCTAATTCGATTCCAGGAATTTACGTTCGACTAATTCCGCGTTCACCGTGGTGCAGTGGTGCACGCTTATTGCAAAGGTGCCAAATTCGTTCCCTGAAGCTGACTAATCTTCATTTTGTACTCTGTTCGCAAGTAAAGAGGACACATTAAGTTATTTTGAGTTCCCACTTTGATTTCAATTTTGTTACTTCAAAGGGTGTACATTTGTATATTTAATTCATTCGTTTCTCAAAATGGAAGAATTCAATACTTCAGGTCTTATTAACAGAATGAAATTAGCAGTAAATTTACTGAAAAAATTGGCTAAATTACGCTAGGAATCCCATTTAAGTGTGATTTCAGGGATGGTCCTAAATGGCCTCGCTCCATTCGCTCGCTCCCACTTTGTCGCTACGCTGCTGTGTGTCACGGATGCCTGAGCACCGTCCCTCTCTCGGTCCCGTGGTCGCCGCATCAACAAAATGCTGAGGACTGAAATTATGGAAACGAATTAAATTGAAGATACTTAAATGGGACTATCAGTGCATATCAATAAATAAGTTTAACAGTGATTTGGTCTTGACTAACTTTGTATTAGCTAACTTGATCGTGACTAACTTAGTCTTGATTATCTTAGTAGTGACTAAGTTAGTCATATCTAACATAACCTTGTCTAATTTAGGGGCCTTTCATAAACTAGGTTACTAATTCAAGGGGGTGGGGGTAGTGGAAGTAACGATACGAACTTAGATAACATTTGGTACGTTTAATGGTGATAAATATGAACAAAGTTTGCAAAGTTGGCAAAATATGACCCTCCAACGGTAAAGTTCAATAATCATTTAATAAGTTTGAATTTCGGTTTTCACCATCTTTGTCCTATTCCTCTCTTTTTCAATTTTTTAAAGCAATTCCTAGTTCCCTTTTTTTAAATAAAATTTACACCTTTCCCTCATTTTCTGATTTGTCGGTTTAAAAGCGAAATGAATTAGTAATAAAACTTAAAGCGAAAATCCTACTATTTTTTTTTGAATTATCATTTTTATTAGAGTATAAAATTATATTTTTAGTTCTGAATTAATCTTCAGTGGAGAAAAGTTCAACTGTTTAATCGAAAACTTAATTATTTTGTTTAAAAAGCAATTTTTTTTACAGTAATATTTTTTTCGTAAAAAGTTGAACTAGCTTATTGAAGTTTAATCTCTTTGGTTGAAAATTTAACTATTGTATTTTTAGACAATTTATCTTCATAATTAAAAAAACACCTTTTATGTTGAATATTGAGGTTTTTTATTATTGAACATTCATTTTTTAAGATTAATCATTTTAGTTCAAAGTTTCACTCACTGTTTGAAAATATGTCATCTGTTTGGTTGAAAATTAGTTTTTAAACTAAAAATGTTACAATTCCATTTTTGGTTAAAAAGTTATATTTTAATGAAAAAATGATTTTTTTTTTAGCTAAAAATTCAACTATTTTGTTAAAAATTCTTCTTTTTTGGTTTAGTCGTTAAAATATCAACGATTACATGTTTCGTTGAAAATTCATATTTTAAGGTTCAATAATAATTCTTTTTTTGTTGAAAATTAAATTTTATGTTAAAAACTTAACTTTCGGATTGAAAGTTTCTCTCACTCCTAAAAATTTCCTCTTTGCGACTTGAAGATTTAACTATTTGGTTAAAACTTATATCTATTTGGAAGAAAACTCGTCTATTTTGCTTGAAAGCTTAAATTTACTATTTGGTTGTTAATCGAACTGTTTGGTTAAAATTTATTTCTGTTGTTGAAAATTCATTTGTTTTGGTAGCCTACATTTTATAATATTAACTTGAAATTTTTTGCTTTCTAATATCACGAAATGTCAATTTTATCAAAATACATTGCAGAAAAGATCAAATTTCTAGGTTGTTGAAAAACTCCTAGATGTATCTGGCGACTTCAAAATGAGAGTCCGCAAGATTTAAAAGAGTTAGCCGAGGTATAAGATTTGCTATAAGAGTCCACAGGAGTCGAGCCGAGTTCTTCTCGAGTTGATGAAAGCATGGCGTTGTAAGGTTACTATATATCTCGCCAAATTTCAATGTTTTTCAAACAAGTATACATACTATAGTGTGTTACTAGTCCAAAGCGCCTGTCATTGCGAGTCTTCAGAGCCGCTAAAGTTCAGCCGCGTCGCATAGAGTATCCAATCACTCGAGTCTCAACTCGAGAGTGAACAGACTTTTTGTCTTTTGCAATATCTTTTTATAAAATTAATACTTTGCCTGCAACTTGGACTTATTAGGAGCCAAATTTTACTAACATTCATGTTATTGTGTGAACAATTTTTTAAGTTTAATATTATAAAAATATTTCCGCCGGAAGTGCAGTGAAACTCTTCTATAGTGCCGATTTTGGGGCTAACGGTGGTTGAGAACTAACTCATTATAGCCTGCTCCGGTTTTGTTTGTTCACGCCTAAGCGACAACCGCAGACCCCGCGCACCTCCTTTTACACTTACCTGGTATAGAAGGCAAAAGAAGGAAATGCTATTGAAGGCTTTCACTGTATTTTAATCATGACCAACGTAGTCTTGACTTAAGAGAACGAGGAACGGACAGATAGCCGTCCGAAAGTAAAAGGAGCAATTCCAAAAATTCACAATGCTTTTTTGTGCGGACCCCCCCCCCCCCCCCCCCCCCCCTTACGCGTTGCGTATTTTTTAACGACCCTACATTTTTTTCCTCGGTGATTTGAAACCCTAACAGCTGATGATAAATAACGAAAATTGGGAAGAGTCGCTCTGCTTTACTTCTATGAAAAAATAATTCTAAAAATAACTGGAGGAGATCGATAGATAATTATTTTTGGTTAATTTGTTATAATTAAATAAATGAAATTGGTACGCATCAGGGAAATCTTCTTCGTTTCACGAAAATCGCTCTTTATGGAAATACGAGTACATGACCTTAGCTTGAATCAGGTGTGATAATGAGAAAGATGCAGTTGTCCTGGATAAAGGTCAGTGGCCGACCTAGCCCCTAGAACGCCGACCAGGCCTGCCACCCACGAGTATTGATTTTGTTAACCTTCTAGATTCTAGCTTCGTACCCTCTCCCCCCCTGTTTCCCCTTCCGTTCTGCGTGTATTCGTGCCTTCCTGTTCTCTATCACGAAACACGAGCTATTTCAGGCTTCCTTCCATATATGACACTTTAGAGAGTTTTCAGTACGAAAGCATCTATTTTAATGTTTGTATTTTCACATACTTTAATATTTTTTTAGTCTCAACGGAGTGTCGAGTTCTCAGGAAATTCGGGATGAGTAGTCAAATATTTTTCTTGAGTTTGGCTAATCCTCCCAAAATTACGGGAAGACTGACTAGTTTATTCTATTTTCCAGCTCCGCCAAATTCTGTTAAACCTTAAGATAAGCATATTTCTAGGTCTTAAAAGAGAAACATCTTTATTAAAATAAATATTTTGTAATAGCAGATAAGTTCACACAATTTATATTGAGGGATACTTTTCTTCAGCTCGTTGTTTCACATACTTTACTTTTATAGTCAAAGTTGTTATGCACCAGATTTGAATGGAATTGAAAAACATTCTTGGGTATTTATTAATTAATAAGGATTTAATTAATAAGGAATTAATAAGTATTTCAAACAATGTTTTGGTATTTGATGGGTAAGCACTTAAATTTAATGGACACATAAAAATTGATTGAATTTGAAAGAATTCCGAAACATGTTCTATTGTTCTTGGAATTTATGGAAGTATAATGAGATTCACGAATTTTACTGCAATTCTCCGGATTTCAAGAGAAAATTTTGTCGAATATCTCGCAATCTCACTGAAATTCACCCCGTGCGGGAATCACTCATAATGCTATACGGTTCCAGGATAGTCTGCCACGATTCTATGCTGGCGCTATCTAGAAAAGCTGTTCTGGAGCTTTGGAAAAATTTAACGCTTGGATCGACTAGTACCTACACAGATTTTCTGTATTGATAAAAAATAAGTAATAATTAATTAAATAAATAATTTTTTCCGAATTGTTTCTCAAAAAATTAATTAATAATAAATCGGGAAAATATAATTCCTAAATCTTAGATTACGACAAGTATCTAACCGCTTAATTTTTTTTTAATCACTGTCATTTCTCGTATATAAGTATATTAGCTATATCATTTTACTACGTACAGCTCAATTAAACAAAATAAACATCTTTGAAAGAATTGTGCGCATTAATAAATTTGTTATTACAATCAAACAATAATGATTTTTCATCAATTCAACTAGACCGGAAAAATGACAAGTTACCTTGCAAAACCAGATAGCACCAGGACCACACCAGGCCAGTATTCCATCATTTTCTCTTATTCTGGCCATTTTATTTGACCAATAATGTTTAAAAATATTCAGAAATAGATTTGATCATAAACTAAAATTTTTTGTTTTGAATTTTTTATTACAAATATGATGGTGCAGAAAATTTGTAATCCTTATAATTAGATAAAAAAAAACTGAAAACAGTTACTAATGTTCTTATAGTGTCGGAGCAATCAGGGTTTTCACTATTCTGAATTTATTTTGAATTATTATAGGCCATAAGATTTAAATGCATTTTGTAGGATAACATTAACATTAATAAAAACTAATAGAATTCAGATTGAACATTTTTTGAAAGCATCAACTTAGTCAGCTATTTCATAGGGCGTAATAAGTTTATGGCATTATCAATTATTATTTGAAGGATAAGAAACAAATTATTTTTTCGCTTGATGCAATTTAAAGTTTATACATAATCATCTAAAATATAATATCTGAAATGAAATAAAAAATTCAGAAATATGATCTAAATCTAAAAATAAAAGCATTGTGTGCCAATAGGAAAAAATTACACATTCATCGTAGCAAACTTTCTAGGATAGGTTTTAATTTATCACTTCTAATCTGCAGTCAGAGCCACTACATTTTCGTGATCAAAGTTAAAGTCATTCCAACTGTCTCGCCCCATCCCACATGCACAATACACATTTAACCATTATATTTGTTCATCTTATACAAATTTACACACTCCTAGCTACAATAATACTGTGCAAAGAATCCTAATGTCTTCTATCTGTGCCAATATGCGAAATGAATTCCAATTATAGGCTTCATTTACTACTTGTCATTCAGACAACTTGCATTTGCCATACTTTGGCGTTAATCCATCTGCGTTTAATGCAATATCCTCAACCCTTTCCAGAGAAATTGGAGATTTGAGAGTTCTAAGAAATTTTTAGTCGAATGAAGAAAAATTCCATTCTTAAATCTGCATTAAAGTTTACATATTTTTCATTCCCACAATCTCGAATTCAGTAGATTTAAGCTTGAGATGCATCAGTGTGTTGACGTAAAACGACATCATGACAATTTGCCAGAGAAATGAATATTCACTAGAATAGTTGATGTTACATTAGCGCTAACATGATTTAGGCGGAGAATGCTTTCAAGATTTATTTGGTCTAGAGGTATTTCCAACTCTCACTGTAATATTTTAGCAGTGTTGTGTTAAAGTTTATATATTAATTAAAACATATATTAATTTATGATTGATAATTTACCAACTTGAAGAAGTTTATCTTGTTAAAAAAGTTGTTTGAACGCATTAAGAAATTATTTAATAGTTAAAGGCTTTTCTGTGTGAAAGACAATTGTCAGACCATGCATCTTCAAATTTTTAATTTCTATAAACCCCTTTCAGGCGAAAAAATGATGATCAGTTTATACATAGTGTGAAGTACCCGTGTAAAATTTGCCCTATTTTCCCCATTTAAAAAGTGGTGCTGGCAAGGCCCAGACCAGTTTTTATATTTTCAATAAAAATAATTAAATTATTATGGGGCACAAATAGGGCATTAATATATAAATATATGTTAATAACTATAAACACATTCTTGTTGTTCCAAATTAAAAATAATAATATGACTCCCATATGAATAACATATCAAAATAATTTTGTGGAGTTTTGCGGAGGCTTGCCCCAAATCGGGAATTCACGAGAGATACTCTGTTACGCCACGCATGTCATATCGCGCTCGTCAAGGGACGTTTGGTCAACCTAACCTAGTTTGAATGTTTGGTGAAGT
>NC_046658.1:66490140-66499341 GCF_010883055.1 Belonocnema kinseyi | reverse complement strand
TTATTTTCTGTAAATAGTTTTTCATAGATATTTTATACGCTTACGGCTGAAACATAATTAATGTGAAAAGAAAAAACACTTTAGACCTAGGTCAAATACGTGTTAAGAAACATCACAGTGGGCACAAAATTTGGCGACGTCTTTACGACATCGTTAAGACATCTTTACGACAACTTTACGACATCCCATGTCCATGTCGTTTCGGTGTCTTTACGATAGCGTAAAGGCATCGTCAGATCATCCGACTTATTTATGATATCGTAAAGACACCTTAACGACATGGACATAGGATGTCGTAAGTTTGTCGTGAAGATGTCATAACGATGTCGTAAAGACGTCGTCAAACTTTGTGCCCACTGGGATCCCTGGCGGACCGAAGGAACCGAATTGAGCCTCTACAGAGTACCCGTAAAGACGCCATTGGGTCCCCATTCGGTTCCTCTTTAAAAAACTCGAAAAAAACCCGCAAAATCAACTTTTAAATTGTTGAAATTCGGATTTTACGTTAAAGTTCCCTATAGGAGGTCATGGAATAATTGCAATAGTTTTTTTTTTTGCAATTGTAAAAAGTTTAAAAAAATATAACACGTATAATGCCTATTGACTGCTACTTACAGGTGATGCGTTTCAAATGTAGCAGTCATCAGGCGTTATACGCCTTATATATTTTTAAATATTTAACCGTTGTAAAAAAAACTATTACGATTATTTCGTGACCTTCTATAGGGAATTTTAACGTAGAATCCGAATTTTAACAATTTAAAAGTTGATTTTGCCGTTTTTTTCGGGTTTTTTAAAAAGGAACCGAACGGGGACCTAACGGGGTCTTTACGGGTACTTTGTAGAGGCTCCATTCGGTTCCTTCGGTGAGCCAGGGATCGTGCAAGACAAGAACTTAATTTCTTTTCATTGTGTTCATAAAAATAAAAATGTATTCATTTTTATTTAAAAAAATTGTACTCGCCCAAGAAGAATTTGAAATTTATTATTGGTAATTCTATAATATTTATTGACGTATGCATTGTTCAACTTTTTTTTATTGCTAAAGTTTTTAAAAATCTGGAAACTTACATTAAAATAAGTTGCAAAAAAAATATATTCAGTGAATTTTTTAGATTTCAGAACATTAATTGAAACATAAACCGTCTTTATCCAATACTTTTTGTAGAATCGCGAGTGTAAGAGTGAGTGGAAAACTGAGTGACTGTTTCGATATTATTCAAGGGGTTAGACAAGGATGCGTTATGTCTTCATGGTTATTTATATTATTTATTGACAAGTGTTTAAGAATGGCTCTCTTCGACAAAGAGGGTGTGGATCTCCAAACAGTAAGGGTACGTGGGTTAGCGTTCGCAGATGATAAGGTTGTTATGGCAGAGTCTATCGAAGACTTACAAAGAATGTTAAATAAACTAGATGCAAGCATGAAGAGCATGGGCCTCAAAATTAACGCAAATAAAACAAAAACTATGGTGTCCGAAGGAAAGAGTGAGAAAACACTATGCAATATTTTATTAAATGATGAGAGAATTGAACAAGTTAATAAGTTCGTATACCTTGGTGGCTTATTTACTAGAGACGGGAAGATAGATGAGGAATTAGATAGACGAATAAATGAAGATAAGAAGGTTATTGGTAGAGCAGGTCCCCTTATCAGAAGTAAAAATATATCAAATAAGCTAAAATGGCAATACATAATTCCATATTTGTACCGACTGTACTATACGGTAGCGAGACATGGACTTATCAAGAAAAAGATGAGAGTAAAATTAACGCAATTGACATGAGATTCATGCGCATAATATGCGGGAAAACCCTGATGGACAAAGTAAGTAACGAGATAATTCTAAAAGAATGTGGTGCAGAAGAAACACTAGTAGACACATGGGAAAGAAATCGGATAAGATGGTTCGGACATGTTGAGAGAATGCCAAATGAATGACTAACGAAACAAGTGTATCAATGTAAAGTAAATGGCAGCATGCCCAGAGGTAGACCGCGGAAAGAATGGTTAAAATGTGTGAATGAGACCGTAGTTAGAAGAGACATAAGAAGTCACAGAAACACGAGAGCCTGCATAAAAAAAATGCATGGACATAAAAGAAGCTAGAGAAGTATGCCAGGAAGGAAAGTATGGCGGCAAATAGTTAATAAAAAGAGTGTCAGTAGAGTGAATGACGCCTGAAACAAAAGACCTTGGCCACTAATGTACCCAAGTGGGGAACCTTACATAACGACTTCGTGAGGTTCTTCGCTTGGGGTGATTGCAAGAGAGATTGATCAGCAACCTGGGTCGGAGCAGTGTTACGGAACGAACGTTTTATTTACTTAAATAGCACGAGAATTCTGGATCAATCTGAAAAATCTCTATCCCTTCCACACACTACTCCTTTCCCCTACTGAGTGAGTCACGCTTACCCCGAAAGGGAAATGGCTTAATGGTGTAATAATAATAATATTCAAGACGCTGAACAAAAAATACGATTATTGAATTTAAAAAATCGTCGGCAGAGTTACCTTTATACGGGAGATTCCGAGTATACACCTATTATAAGAAGGCGAAATAGATTGAAAATAAATATGGGCAAAAGGAGGACGTCTTGACTCAAGATGTAATGTTAAATGTGCAAAAATTAAATACTGAAGTATTTTTGAAGGCTTGATAGTCAATTCCATATTTAATAATTAAAAATTTATTTCTAACTGAATACCATACATGTCAATTTTAAACTTATGAATAATTTTTGATACAGTTTAAATTTTATAAAATGCGAATTTTCTTTTTCCAGTAAATTAAAAAATTTATTAAAGTTATCAAGTTTTCGCATAACTTAAAATGTTACAATTTAAAGCTATTTCTAGAATTTTACTGGTCTTGAAGACGGGTTTTTTGCAACATCAAAGACTGAAAAATTACAATATAATATATATTTTCAGTAGGATTATACTAAATAAAATAAATTTTGTTTTCAAAACTAGTTTTTGTTTATTACTATTATGATTTAGGAAAGTAGGGCATAGCTCCGAAAAACTGGACAGGCCCTGGCAAGTTATCCCTAAGTAGGGCAAAAATCTGCAAAAGCGTTACACGCCATGTATGGCCCTTGGCAGTTGACCCGATCAGGGCCATGTGAAAACAAGGGAAAGCTGGTCAGTGCCTTACCAGGCCCACGTTTATATTACTACACGGTTATATATAATTTTTCCGTCTGGGCTTCATTTCCGACAAGAAAGTAAATAATACGGTATTTTTATTCTCTGGGTGCTTTCTCGAGTTGTTCTCAAAGCCGTAGTTTCTTCAATTTATCACTTTAATGTTTCGATAAAGGAACGTTTGTCAGTTTTTTTTTCTGAAAATTGGTATACCAATTTCGCAGTTTATAGGACAAGAAATCTGTGAAACAATTAGAATGATAGTAAACTTATACATAAATTCTTATTTACTATTTAGATTGACCAATATCATGTTTTCTCGTGAGCTTTATAAAAGTATTGGTATGAATAATTTAATTTAGTGCAAAAGATAATTTGAAATATATTACGAATTACACAGAGTCTCATAGGTCAAGACATTTTATAATATTTCTATACGATTCGAAATTATTGATATATTGCATGAATCGATTAAAATCGTTCATTTTCAATTTGGCAGGGACTCGTTAACCTCGAACTCAATGGAAGATAACAACGCACATAAAAATTTATAAGGCATAAATACATAAAGAATCAAATTATCGGCCGACAGATCGATGGCTCGGTACCAAAACGTGTTTTTATGTTTTCTATTCACTGATAAAGAAAATATCTCGTATTCAGCACATAGAGATTTCTGCAGGTGTCGAAAAAATTAATTTGCATAAGCGGAACATTTATTATCCATTAAAACTGTTCATTTAGATTATATCCCTTGATAATAAATTATAGAAAAGTGCAATAGAGATTTAAAGTATTTCGTCTTATGTCTCATGACTTCTTAAAATAAGATATATCTTATGGTGTTGGAACTTTGTATTTCTGTGAAGTTTAGACAGATGTTTTCGTATAATGATAGGTGTCTACTAAACACGTGATATTATCTTTTATCCATGCATTACATACCGAAAATAAACCTATAAAATTCCGTAAAAGGCAAACGCTCGGTTCAATGTGCATTTATAAATAGCAGTTTGTTTTTTTATAGGTATTCTAATGAATATTTATTTCCTTTTTAAATTAGGCTCTTTATTATCTGCTTATTCATTGCCAGAAGATTGTACTGTTTTTAGTGTAAACAAATTTTATTACACAGGGAGTTTAAAATGATATATTATGGGAATAAGTTAGATGCACCGGTAATCCTCACTGCATTAGTTATCGTCAGATGGCCCAGTATTTTTCGTATAACAAGACTCGCTTTTGCCACGTCTTATAAAAAGTGTGATTTTAGGTAAGTTTAAATATCCTTTCATCAAATTAGTATCTTTTCTCTTGTTAATATTGGTTACGTGCCTGACGATAACTAACGCATTTGCATAATTTGAATTTTAATCGTGAATAAGAATTAACTCCAATCAAATATCATGTTAAGTGATAAAATTGAGTTTTTCTATATCTGCGTTGTTCGGGTAAGCTCTTTGTGAAAATAAGAATTGAATTTTAAATACGATTACAAGCATTTTTAATTTCCAATTTGGCGTGTTGGGGCAAAAAGAGAAGGGTTATTGAAATTGTAGATTTGAAACGGTATTTAATATTAGTTATATTTGTATTTTCATATTATAGTATTCAATGTTTATGATCCCAAAATTAGGGTCAAGTTCTTTAGCCAGGTTAACCCAACTGCAATTTAAAAATGCAGAGCATTTTCAAAGATTAAAACGATTTTTCCTAATTGTTTCATAAATTTTCTATCCAAGCTTCTGTCAATGGGAAAAGGACTTACAAATGATCTCAATCATGTTTTTAATTTAAAAAAAGAAATGTATGCTTTTCAAATGAAGTCTTTCATTTAGTACTGAAAACCAGTTTTTTAATACATTCAGAAATGTAAGCCGCAGAGAATTCAGTTGCGACGGTTGGACGGTACTTTAACTTGCAGCTAGTAAATGAAAGATTTTTTTTCCTAAAAGTTACATTTTAGAAGAGCTTTTGACCTAATCTTTTAGTATTTTGCAAGTCCCTACTTTAAAATTTGTGTACGGGGTACAAGCAACATGTTCTTTGCGGAAGGAATACTCCCGACCTAAAAATCTTGCACCAGGAGTTTTTTAAGGACACGACATCTATTTCATACATCGGATATAATAGAAATGTCTGAGTCTGTGATGTTAGTAGGCTGCATTTGAGAGTTAATGCTTACTCTTTCTTTCTTTAGTTAAACTCACGCAGCAACTAAGTTGCTTCTGTTTGTTTTTCCGCAAACACCGACTAGTAGTTAGCCATATCTTCCAATTAAGGAACTTCCTTGTCTTGCCGGTTATCTTACTCTTCACTCAATTCACGATGAAAGGTTCGACTTTACTGTCTTTTTGCACTACTCTTATTATACCAACACTGTCTAGCAATAAGAAAAACAAGTTTCTGCCATTGGAAGTCTATAATCTCATCCAATATTCCTAATTTTAATGCTTCGATATTCTAAGGGTGGATGATTTTAATAACCTGACTTATAAGCTTCCTGGTTATATTTTTAAAGTTCTAATATCTACTACTTCTGCACAGTACACAAGAATTTGTATCGGTAACGCAGTTAGTTTAGCGTTTAAATGCATAAGCAAAACCTGGTTGTTAAGTACCCTAGTAGTGCATGAAGATTCCGCGTGATGTGCTTCTTTGGCAGACAATCCCTTTGTGTAGGTTATCCATCTCTGAACTTTACTACGGCATGACCAAAATTCCCTTCAAGGTATTGCAATGTTTTAGGGATTTCGCTGTTCATTTCAACGCATCTGATATGGCTTAGGCCTGACTTTTTATAGAAAATCTATTCTGAAAAGTCTGATCTGGCCCAGGTCTGGCGCTGATTGGCTAAATACTCTTATAGTGAAAAATTACTTTTTTCCAAGTTCTTAAAAAAATAACGGGAGTCCAGCAACCAGCCACTAAGTGGCTTTCAACTAGCGCCTAATCAGTCATTAATTAGTGGCTAACCAGCCAATAATTGTCGACTGACCGTACGGTCTAGCAAAGAAGAAAAGTGAAACTCTACCAAAGCGCAGCCTATGTATTTTGTAAGTGTAGGTGAATGATTTTTTGGTTAAAATCATTTAAATGATGTGAGACGATTTAAGAAATGAATACTGGTAGGATTTTTAAATTTATAAAAGAAATTTTTTCGGTGAACCTGGAAGCAGCAGTTTGACATATTAAATATGTCACGTAAATATTTTCGTCAGATAAATTTTATCTTTCGTCAAATAAATGTTATCTTTCGTCAGGTAAACGTGCTGCAGTGTTATTATCTAATTTAAGGAAAAAATTTAATCCTGGGTTTTACTGTGTATGTATTCAGTTGGTTATGTAAATATGGTTCAATGTGTTCCATGATCCACGTATAGCATGCGTTAATATTGACGCATACAAATATTAAGAAGATAATGACTGAAAACGTTTCCAGCCCAAACGCTAACACCAAATATTGTATCGCCCACAACCAAGGCAAAACTGCCATCCTTACAGATACAGCGATTTTGTGTAGGTTTTTGAAAATTGTAGGCATTTTCTGGTGCAATAAAATATAAGGACGGTAGTCATTCCCACACGTCAGTTGGTTGACTTGCGTAATTGGTATGTGTGTATCTCTATCGGCAGTAGAGATCCTTCGGAGAGTGGTATTCGTCGATTCAGTGATGGACTTGCGAAAGTGATCAGTGATTGAATCGCAAGCAAGGCAAGATACCCTTGGTACAGTAAGTTAGATAGACGATGAGATTTAATAGGTCTTATGAATGGTTTACAAGATTAAACTGTGTACCTTGCTGACAATTTAAAAGCACATTTTCTAGGAGTTCAGATATATTTAGGAAAAAATATATTGCCTGTAAAAATGTGTACGTTATTGTGACGTACTTTCACAATTTAGAGAATATCTCTAATCATCTATTCTCCGTGACCTAAGGAAGTTTGACCAATTATACGTTTCTTGCGAAAATAAAGATTTGATGAGTTGTGTGCAAGTATGATAAATTAATCATTCAGTAGGGTTTTTGTAATGGTCTTGCTATAGGTTTTATTCAGTTTTGAAATCCGCCTCAAAAAGATCTGAATCTCCAACTCATCTCAGTTAGAAAGAATCAGCAATGAGAAATTTTTTCACAATATTTAGTTAACATTTCTGTGATACTTGTGCCTGCACAGTAAACTTCTGAGGCAATTAGTGAGCCGAAAATATTGATGTTTGGAAGCATATTTTTATTTGATTCTTTATTTTTTGTAATTAATTACACGACGAAGTTCAGTTAAAAATGGTGTTTTTTATCATCTTTAAAAAAATGATAGGTTATTTGAAAGGGAATTTAATAAACTTTTGAATATTTTGTCCTAGATTTTATTATTATTAACCGTTCATCTAAAAATGTAAATTTGTTGAAAAGGCAAGGTTTTTGAAAATTGAAAAAGTGTTGTGAGTTCAATTTTTTGTATGAAAAATAATTCTTCCGATTAATGTTCTTACTTTAATATTAATTGCTTACTACTTTACTACTTACTAGGCTACTTGTACTTACACTCCGAAATTCCGATCCCATATCGTGTTTTTGAGCCGAATAATATTAACGCATCATGTTCATAGAAAAAGTTTTTAAAGGTGACAAAAGATCAATGTATCAGTCTTCTCAGGATTGAAGTCTTGTTAAAAAATATTAATTCTTTTTCTCGATATTATAATAGATTAAGAAGCTGTAATATAGTCTAGATATATCATTAAATAAATTCGTATCATTTCTCTTAATTTTTTCAGAAGTGATAAGTAAAAAAAATATGTGGCACTTTTCATATTCTTCTTTAGATATTATATTTTTTCGAATCATTTATTTTAATATGAATTTTTTG
Source organism: Belonocnema kinseyi (assembly GCF_010883055.1). Classification (NCBI taxonomy): domain Eukaryota; kingdom Metazoa; phylum Arthropoda; class Insecta; order Hymenoptera; family Cynipidae; genus Belonocnema; species Belonocnema kinseyi. The sequence goes on along the minus strand of NC_046658.1, from coordinate 66,491,313 downwards.
ACTTTTCGATTTTCAATGATTTTTAAGTACTATTGAAAAATCCTAAAACTAAAAATTCGAATGAAAAAGGTATTGAGCGATTAAAAAAAGTTAAAATCGTGTTAGTCTTTATCAATCTACAAAGGCAACGTTTTCGTACTATTTCAATTTTTCATTATAAAATTCTCTTACTAAAATTATTCTCCTAGAAAGTCCCAGAAAGTGACACTTAAGGTGATGAATTTCGACTTTATTTCAGCTGTTAACTTAATTAAGGTAAGTGTAATTTGAAGACTATGAATAGCATTGGTATTTTATATTCAATTTTATTTTCAGTGCAAAATGATTCTTATCAACCTGAAATGCTAGTCAATAAATGGTTATAGAAAAGGTCGCACAGTCCTTCCATTCTTAAAATGTCGGTTACTTGGAAGTAACAGATATAGTTACCTGTAAATCTAAATTAGCGAAACAGCACTAATTACTAGTCAAATTCTACTAATAAAATTAGAGAAAAGTGAGCCACGAAATATTAGTAGAAAATAATTAATTTGACTATATGAAATCTTTATTAATTTATTAGTGAAAAACTACTAATTCATTAGTGAAAATATATGAATTTACTTAGGCCTGTATCCCAGGTGCGAATTTTGCATTAGGCCATAGTCGGGTCAACTTTCTCGGAGTTGGGCTAACTTTGCCAACCAGGCATTGGCCAAAATACCAAAATGATAACTATGGCCCAACTCAGTTTGCCGACTTATTGGCTACCATAGAAGTCGGCTCAATGGCGAAATTATAACTGTGGCCCGACCATTTTAGACGACTATTGGTACAATATCCATTACCAAAATATAGAACTAATCTTATAGTATAGAATACGACGGGTAGTATAATAAATATAATACAATCACTACACTGTTTATAATCACACGCTATGAAAATTTTTATTCGCCTTGGGGTTCGAACCCTATAAGTTTCGCATTCCTAATTCCTAACGCCTAAAGCCTCTCGGGCAACCTAGCTGGAAGTATTACAAAAAAATTTGAAATATAACCTTCAGCTGTGCATGGCCGTCTGTAAATTTATGTCAACCATTCTATAAAAAATATTGCTACGCTCATAATAATATATGTAATAAGATTTCAGATTTTTAAAATATTGCAAATTATTATTGAATATTTTATGTGATTA
>NC_046658.1:66486902-66490040 GCF_010883055.1 Belonocnema kinseyi | reverse complement strand
TATATTTTAAAATTACTTTAAAATCTTAAAAGTAATTTAAATTCTAGCGAAATTCATAAAACAATCTTCAAAATTAATTAAAATCTCTTAAATTCATTAAAAATATCTTGAACTCTTTTAAATATTTTGAAATCTTTTAAAATTCGTTTATAAATTTTAAAACTTTCAAAATTAAATAACTCCGGTTAAATCCCTTGAAATTCCTGAAAGTATGTTTAAATAGTTAAAAGTATTTTTAAATTACATGAAAATCCTTAAACTCTTTTGATTTTTTTAATCATTTAAAATGCTTTCTAAGATTTTAAATTCCTTTACTCACTTTTTAAACCATATTAAATCCATTAAAATGGCACAAAATGGCACAAAATCTTGAAAATTCTTTTGCTTTTTTAAATTCTTCTCAAATATTTTAAACTTCTATAAAATGACTTGAAATATTTCGAAATTCATTTATAATTTTTTTTTTCTTTTCATTAAAATGAATTTTTAAATTCCTTTATGCCGACCTCTGGGCCAACTTTGGCCTAGAGTTGGGCCGGTAGTCTACGTTACTCGTTAACAAAAGATGTCTCATAGTTGCCTCGATGGTTGGTCCATGTTTGGACCATTGTTTGGCCAATAGTCTGCCTAACTTCTTCAGAACTTTCTAAATCCCTTCATGCCAATCTCTGGGCCGAATTTGGCCCAGAGTTGGGCCGGTAGTCGGCGTTACTCGTTAACGAAAGATTTCCCATAGTTGCTCTGATGGTTGGTCCATTTTCGGGCCAAACTTGGGCCAACAGTTAGTCCCACGTTGTCTGCCAATGTTGACTGTTTAGGTTGGACCGACAAAAGTATCTTATAAATATAAAAGGTGGCCCAACTTTGGCTGCCGATCTACGGCAAGCCAAAGTCGGCCCGACTTTGGGCCAACGCACCTGCTCTGGGTGCTGACCTGAATTCACACCTGGGATGTATACATTAATTTAAAGAAGGTTATAGCAATGGAAACGTGTGAAATAGAAAAGTTTGTTAAAGAATCGTGATTTTGTAACATTTTAACATTGGTTGAAACAATAATAAGGCCATTTTAACATTGGTTGAAACAATAATAAGGCCTTTTTATGCGTTTCCTTTAGTTCGTTGATATCCGATAGGTGACCGGTGATGGGTGATAGAAATACCTAACGTCCTCAAGTCGCATATTAATTGCATCATCTTCTCTTTAAGAATGACTAATATCTCTATCATTTAAGTTTTATAATAAATTTTTCTGACTTATTTAAATATTATTTATTTATAGAAAAAGACATCACACAATGATATCGCAAAACCTCTGCATTGAAATAATGCGCAATACGATAACGTACAAGCAGGTTTTTGAAGCTTTGTATGGTATTATAATGCACTAAAATCGCTTGGTCACTAATAGAAAGAACCCTCGTATATATAATATAATAAAATAATAATATGATGTAAAATCTTGCAATGTACGATATCACAATTTTACGCTATTATAATGCGATAATTACGATATATAGCGCAGGAATTACGGTATATATTGCAATCCATGCGATATCGTTTTCTCCGTGATTGGGTTTCTTTGGAACAATTTATCATTTCGTTGAAATCGGTCGAATCGGTTCTAATAGAAACCCTAATTTAACATGTGTTCTGAAAGTTTTAAATATGCTACTTCACCTCTAACAATATAGCGTATTTACAAAATTCGATTCAAACCTTTCATGATTTTTTGCAGCTTTCTATAATCATTTGCCGCCCTTAATATTTTGCCCTAAAACTAATTTAAAATAAAAAGTGCGTAAAATTTAGGTTTATGAAATTCAATTATGTTATTTTTACATCATCAAATTATCGAAGGACGAAAAGAATATTTCTAATTTGAAGAATCCCTGGCTCACAATATTCCTAGGTTTTTCAGATTACTGAGAAAATCTTCAGCGCTAAATCTTTAATAATACTCTAATTCTGTATTATTAACTATTGTAAAGAGTTTCTTTAATATTTCATTACGTGCTGCAGAATGGTATGCTTGTTTTATTGAAACACATCAAGCTGTAGAAAACGAGACTTGATTCCGTATAGAGAAGAACTGAAACCTGATTATTTATACGGGTGCACCTGAACTTGATTCTATATATTGTATGGAACACTACACGGAGAAAAAGGTCTAGTTTGACCAACTGGATGAATCTAGTTACGCGCGTCTAGTAAATTTAAGACAGCAGTTTCGTTACTCCTACTCAATGTCTTGTAAGCAGTCTAGTAGATTTTACCAATCCATCGTGTTCTTTCAAATAGTTCCCATAACGAGATATCTAGTAGCAATGTCCCCCCACCACTCCTGTAATCCCTTCGTTCCTCCCTCCTACACTCTTTACCGTCACTATTTTTCCCTCTAGCGGCTAGCTTGCCTGCCTAATATTCGGCGTCGTCAGCTCCAGTTTCTTCCAGCCGCTTGCATTTCCGTGTACCGCACGTTATTCTGACCATTTTCAGAGTTGCGAGAAGCGACCTGTTTTGAATTTTGCTTCTATTTACGCGTATTAGAATAAGTAACTTCCGTGACGGCACAGTGGATAATCTGCTGAACTTGTGGAACCTTTTCTCCTACAAGGCTATATTGCAAGGAACGTAAACTTGGTTTTTCCTCAGTGTCGTCGTCATGTTGTTTTGAAGATGATGCTTCAGGCCGTGCGATTTTTTCGTGAAATATGTAATCATACTTTTGACTTGTGTTTAATAAACGAACTTTACTTTTATTGTATTGCATACATTTTCAAACCTATCCTAAAGATCCTGTAAACATACTTATTTTTCTGAAAAAACTACTCGAACCCTATATATCTGGTAAATATTATCAAAAAACTAGTTAAGTTACCTAAAAACTGTCATGTAAGCCTTACTCAATGTTTGGTTGATTTTACTAGTCTAGTACGGCTAATCCGAATCCTCGTTAACCCAACTAGACGTTTTTCTCCGCGTAAGTTTAAAAGTTCTAAAGCCCATAAAACTAAAATCATCCAGACTTTGAGGACCTACAGTCTGTCAAGTTAAAGCGTGGGTGGCCTTACTCGCAGTCGGTAAGGTGTATCGACATGATTTTGGTGTCAAAATATTAAGAAGAGCTCCCTCTTT
>NC_046658.1:66475019-66486802 GCF_010883055.1 Belonocnema kinseyi | reverse complement strand
GAGGGAGCTCTTCTTAATATTTTGACACCAAAATCATGTCGATACACCTTACCGACTGCGAGTAAAGCCACCCACGCTTTAACTTGACAGACTGTATTTATGTAAAACTGGATACTATACAATCTTTAAATGTTAAAATAATAAAAGATATAAAATTTTCGAATTTGTTTACATTTAGATTAAGGTTAATTCATGAAAACTTCAAAATGAAAATATAAAATTTTTTGTAAGTTTTGTATACAAAAATTTTTGCTTATCTTGTAAATTAAGAACCTCGTCAACAGGGGTATATATTGGACCAAGGTGTTATTCCGTAAAAAATTTTCTTTTCTTAATAGAATAGTAGGGGAAGGTTGAGCAAAATGGCGAGGAAGGCAAAGCGGGGAGTAGGAAATATTTTTTAAATAAATCAGTAACATCTATCGGAGGTGGCATACATTTTGCTGAAGAAGTGTTTCAGAGTAATTTTGGTGTGAATGAGCTGATCTATCGATGTATAGATCCGAATTGTCGACCAGGGTACAACTCAACCCATTCAAACGAAGTAAAAAGTGTTTTTCTCCGTTTCAAAAAATGAGGTTGAACGTTGGCAACAAGCAATTAAGCCTGGAAAAGGGGATTTTATTGTTAAACCTGGACATTTAGTGTGTCAAGATCACTTTTTAAGGATCAGATCATTTGAAAAAAAGGAAGGCTTAGCTCATGATCGAACGGTTATGGCGGTAAATATTACCATTTGTTTACGCCAATGCTCTTTAACCTAAAATAACCGAAAGGCTCTGACGGTTTCACGTATACATTGATTTTTGAGATACCCTTGTTGATGCCGAACTTTGAGATTATTTTGATAGTAAGTAAAATGATAATTTTAATAGTATCAGAAGTTTTAAAAGTATCTAAAGACCCTTACTATCTCCAGGAAAAAATGTAAAAGTAACATGAATAACAGTTTTTCATTATTGCAGTTTCGATATTTATGAACAATTACATTAATTTATTAATAAATGCAAGAATCAAACTATATTATAATTGTAAAATAATAATTTTTTGCAGTCATAATGGTAAAATAAACCTAAATTAAAACTAGGGGGTGTGCCATCTCAATTTCCAAACTGCCCTGATTATTGTTCGAAGGCTGACTTCAAACAATTCTCGGGGCAGTTTTGAAATTGAGATTTCGAAACCCCTGGTTTTAATTTACGTTTATCATACCATTATGACTGCAAAAAAATAATTATGTTACAATTTTAATTTACTTTAATACTTGAATTTATTAATCAATTAATGTAATTGTACATAAATATTGAAACTCAGTGATAATTCCACACTTTCATTAATGTTACTTTCACATTTTTCTTACGGATAGTAAGGGTCTTAAAATATTTTTTAAATTTCTAAAATTATTGAAACTATAATTTTAAATACTATCACAATAATATAAAAGTTCAGTAACAAGAAGAATATATTAAAATCAATGTTGTAATGAAATCGTCAGACCCACTCGATTATTTTAGTTTAAAGGAATATCAGTGTAAACAAATCGTAATACTTACCGCGTTAACCGGTCCATCATGAGCTAAAACTTCTTTTTTCCAAGTGATCTAATCCTTTAAAAAATTATCTTCAAACACTACGTGTCCAGGATTAACAATGAAACAATTTCTGATACCTTTCATTGCTTGTTGCCAAGTTTCAACCTCATTTTTTCAAATACAGAAAAAAAACTTGTTTTACTCCACTTGAGCGGGTTGAGTCGTACCCTAATTTACAATTCGGAGCTGTACATAGATTTTTACCCATTTTGATTATATATTTATATGTAAATGAATAAAATAAACCAAAAAGACGATAGATTTCTGACCTTTCACAAGTTTTTACATGCAAAATAATAACAGATAACGGGCCGACCGGGCGTGGCAGCAGTGGCGCCAATGTTTCAAGACTCGCCTCTCTTCACAAAACTGACTCGCACCTCTAATGCTAAAGAGAAAATCGTGTCACCCCCGTGGCCAAAATCAAACATACAAGATATATTTCTTATGAAAGTACAAATTAAAAAAGATAGAAAAATTTAAGGTTAGGTTTTTTGAGAAAGTCAATTTAAAATTTTTTTTAGAAAACACGCCGCGATTAAAATCAAAAAGAAAATAATAAATATCTTAATTAGGTCGGAAGTTACAGAGGCTGAAAGAAAAAAATAGGGATTTTTGAAAAACAAAGCACTTAGTTCAAATACGCTAAACTTCTTAAAAATCTTTTTTTTATCCCCTAATTTCTTCTAAAATATAACATATTTTATCTCCGAGAGATTATGCGATTTCAAGTTAAAAATAATTATGTATATTTTTCTAACTGAAGTTTTTCTATGAAAACTGCGGGTAACCTTATGGGGTGTAGAACAAATTGGAATATCAATATATCCGTAAATAGTAAAATTATGTCGAGAAACACGTTAGGCATATAATATCGGGCGCGAGGCCACTGCACTGGTACATTGTCATCTTCCCACACGTAACTGAAAGAAATTCAAGATATTCACGCGTTGCACATCACATATTATTGCCGATTCGGTCAACGTACCTTTATGGCCACCTTATTTAACTTTTCCTTATTGCGTACCAGTTCTCGAAAGTTGATACAACTTTTTTTCGCTCACGACAATTATTTATTCACTCATCTTCATTTTGTTTATGGAAATGACTTATTTTACAGAAAGTCCAGAAATCCATTTTAACCTTTTTAAACGCTTCAATTTTTAAAGGTTATTTTATTATGCGATAAAGGTATTATTCAGATTTTCAAAAAGCATATTTTTACTTTAATTTTTCTTCTCTTTGCTCAGTTTCGCACTATTCTTTTCGAAATAAATATTAAAATATTCCAAATTTATCTAACCTTGAAATATCAGAATTGTAATCATTCAGGTAGCATTTTATGAACGTTGTCATTAGAGTTCTGAAGAAGAGCAATAGGTTATTTCACTATGCCTGACCAAAAAGGACCTACTCTACTTGCAAGGGAAATGGTAGGTTCTTGCAATTATATCTTTATTCTGCTAGCTATTTTATTTATTTTTCAAATAGTAGATAAATAGGTCTTATATTTATTACATATTTAAAAAAAAGTAACTAAAACACTAATTATATACAAAAAATAGAGAGAAAGTAGTAGAATAACTTTTAAATAAAAATAATACATATCTTGTATGCTTAATGTCAACTTTTTTTGAGTAAATTCAAACTGAAATCTTGAAGTGATACACATACAAATTTGTTACTGGAAAAATTACTAAATTACACGGAGAAAAATGTCTAGTTGGGTTAACAAGGATTCGGGTTAGCCGTACTAGACAGTCTAGTAAAATATGAACCAACACGCTGTCTAGTTAAACACGCTAGACAGTCGAGTTAAATTATATCTAGTTAGAATTACAAGACATGTGGTATAGGTTACCAGAAATCTACTACGGCCAACATTTTCATGGCTAGTAGATCTACCTAGCTGTCTAGTAAAATCAACCAAACATTGAGTAAGGCTTGCATGACAGTTTTTAGGTAATTTAACTAGTTTTTTGGTAATATTTACCAGATATATAGGGTTCGAGTATTTTTTTCAGAAAAATAAGTATGTTTACAGGATCTTTAGGATAGGTTTGAAAATATATGCAATACAATAAAAGTAAAGTTCGTTTATTAAACACAGGTCAAAAGTATGATTTCATATTTCACGAAAAAATCGGACGGCCTGAAGCATCATCTTCAAAACAACATGACGACGACACTGAGGAAAAACCAAGTTTACGTTCCTTGCAATATAGCCTTGTAGGAAAAAAGGTTCCACAAGTTCAGCAGATTATCCACTGTGTCGTCACGGAAGTCACTTATTCTAATACTCGTAAATAAAAGCAAAAATAAAAACACGTCGCTTCTCGCAACTCTGTAAATGGTCAGAATAACGCGGGGTACACGGAAATGCAAGCGACTGGAAGAAACTGGAGCTGACGACGCCGAATATTAGGCAGGCAAGCTAGCCGCTAGAGGGAAGAATAGTAACTGTAAAGAGTGTAGGAGGGAGGAACGAAGGGATTATAGGAGTGGTGGGGGGACATTGCTTACTAGATGTCTCGTTATGGGAACTATTTGAAATAACACGATGGATTGGTAAAATCTACTAGACTGCTTACAAGACATTGAGTAGGAGTAACGAAACTTCTGTCCTAAATTTACTAGATGCGCTTAGCTAGATTCATCTAGTTGGCCCAACTAGACCTTTTTCTCCGTGTAGGTTACAATCGACGGACCAAGGCGATAATTCGTATATTTTATTACAATAGTCGTAAGCTATGCTATTTTTATATGAAATTTTCCTATTGATAATAAAAAGTCTTAGTATTTTTTATAGTAAAATCCTAGATAGGATAAATTAGTAGATACATAATTAAATTATATAAAAAGAGGAGAAGTAATAAGTACCTAAAATAACATAAAAGTCTACATTTTCAAGAGGAATTGCTATTGTCTGTAAGAATATGAATTATATTATGAAACTTTATATTTTTTATATTATGGAGTTAAAAAAATTCGATAGATGCTCTCGAATGTTAGTAAGTGACCTTAGTAAGCGAGCCTAGCGTTGGACCGAGTGCAGCCGAGCGTAAACGATGTCAGCCGACCAACGCTCTACTGAAATTCCTTAAGGGTGCCCCCCACTGTTTCTCGATTTATAATTTTTTTGATTTTTAATGGGCTGGTAAATAAATAAAAGTCGACTTCATAGGTTTGGATATTTTCATACATGTAATTTAAAACTTAAAAACCATAGAACATTTTTACACAATTTTTTTATCAACATTTTATAGCTATTTCTTGCGGTCAATGGAAAGTCCTATTTTTTATGGCGGGCATGATTGCAAGCGACTGGAGCGTCTGAAACCAAAAAATAAAACGGGATTCAAAAGAGTACATGTTTGGTTAGGGAATAGAATACGATCAATTATTTCGGGCAAAAATTTACAAAATGGCGGACCTTAGGATTTTAATTTTCAAAACTCTAATTTTTTTCGGTTAAAAATCAAGATGAAAATTAAAGAAGATCTTTATCAATCTTTTTCATTATAGTCTAAGTTATAGCTATTTATGTATAGAAAAACATATTAAAAGTTCAGATTGATCGGTTGCATTGTTTTTGAGTTACAATGCCCGCCAATCGTGAGGTGAGGGTATTATGAATAGCCGACAAAAAACCGTGTACCTGCGCGTCGAGCTCATGCGGCGTGCCTACCGTACATCGGCTAGAACTCCAAGAGTATTTCGAATTTTGACTAAAAATTTTCAGGGAATATTCTTAAAGAGTTATAGGTTCGAATAAGATAATACAAAAAAAATCGATTCTTTAACCCCGAAAATGAGGGGGGGTACCCTTAAATTTATCAATCACTCAAATTGGTTTCATGCGAAGATCGTTATTACAATAAATTATGATACTTCGAAAGGTTACAATTGAAAAACAAATTTTCCACAAAGAGCAAAAAATTATTTTTAAACCTCGATGTTAGGATATTTGATTATGTTAAGATATAGTGCTTAGAATGTGAAAAATGCCATCACTGTGATCAATTAATGAATAATTTAATGGAAATCAATTCAATCTCATTACCTAGTTTAGCAGGATGGAATGTCGTTTTAATCACATTCTTATGTTTCAGCTTGTAATATAATATTCCTGCATCTATATAATAATTTATAAACTATAGATAATCATGTGTACTGTTCAATTAAAATTTTAATACATATAATAGTGCGAAAGAGTACAACATACCATAATAAATAAGTCTGCATTTACGTCGTATGCGTGTGTAAAGGATACGTGTCTCGTAACCTTCAACGCGACGCGGCGCAGGTTGGGTTTATTTTTTTTCGTCTGCGAATCTGACTGCACCAATTTTTACTAAGTCACTTACTAAATCAGCGCGCCGGTCCCTCTCGACGTTACTATAGTCCTTTGCAAATATTGAAATCTGCAGATATTAATGCAAGAAATTAAGGAATTTTCTTCTACCGAAATTAGTAAGTGGCTGTACTACATTGCTTGCTGGTTTACTGCAGAGCCTTGTAAATACTTTAAACCTTTTTTGAAATAAATGTAACATTTTTAAATTTTATTCCAATAAACTAAAAATAGAAAAATCTAGTCTGATTTTCAGCAATTATTGCAGCAAAAGGTTTCTCCGTGTATGTAGACGAACAATAACAAATTGTGTCAGATTAATAATTATATATGAAAATAAATCAAATAAATATTATCTATACTTAATTTTACTTCCAAATAATGACGAATAGAAATTATGAAAGATAGAACAACTAATGACTTTTAAGCATAAGATCAAACAAATTTTGAAAACTTTTTGACATATTAACCCAATAAGCGCCTGTATCATTAGTGATTGAATATATTTTGATATAATAATTTAATTTTCTTACAAATTTTTCGCATTGTCAAACTGTCGTATATTTATTCGCTTTGTGCTTTGAATCTGATGTTCGTAACTAAGCTCTCCTATAAATTCTATAATTTGTCAAAAATTGAGATTAAAAAGTTGAACGAACCACAAGGATTATTTCGTAATATTGTAATACCGAGTGCGCAGAATATAATTGAGAAATCGGTGTCAGACATCTTTGAACCACTTCAAGCCCATTCATTATGCACATTTATTACTCGTTTCCCCCATGTTAATGTAAAAAACTGATTACTGTATCCTTAATAACGTTTTTATATCATTAAAAATTTTGACTTACAACCGATAATAAAATGTCACTTGATGCTAACAGATTTGCTCATAAAACTTGAAAATTGATACTAGGTTTATATCAAAAGATCAAAGAAAAAATGGGCTAATTACAGAGATATTAAAAAATTACACGACAAAAAGCTAATTTGGAACTTTACTTCATAAAAATCTTATACATAAAATTTATAATTTTGTTGTATGCCCATTCGATGAAATTATTATAGATGTGACGTAGGTATTTCACCTTTTATATATATTTAAAATCGGAACGAGTTAAATAAAATTATTTGAACGCAAATGATTCAGGGGACAAAGTCTAAACTCTTTACACAAAAAATATTCTTGAAATCTCATATATAAAAGTTTCTTGTATTTTCTTTTATTGGTATATAAAAATATGTCTTACTGATTATAAAATACTAAATTTTAATTTATATGTTAATGTGAGGTGAGAATACTGCTATCGTGTATAGTTTTAATTGTGCTATTCAATTGAAATCAATTATTTGTAGTTAAATTTATCCTAAAATTTTATTTTTATTTTAACAGGCGGAAACTAACAACCTCAATAGCTTTTCGTTTAAATTTCTTACGCAGCATCAATGCTGTTTTACTTTAAAGTCACAGAATGCCTTCTATATATGTATTAGGACAAATTTAAGAACAAATTTGCAAACAATGTAAGTGTGTTTTTTTATGAATATCGACTTTTTATATTGAAAAGAAATCGCCATCATTTTCGTAATTTTGAACTTCAAGTTTTCCGATAACTTTAGATTGACGACGATAATACTGGCCAGAATTAAAAAAAAGTTGGAATGTCTGAAGTTGGTGAAGAACTATAGAAGTTTAAAGAAAGATGGTTATTTATTATAGAATATATCATATTTTCAATAATAAGTACGGTTCCGTTTACAAAAAGGGACTCTTAAGGCTGAGTCAGTTTTTGAACTGTTTCTGGCTTTCAAAAAAATTCGGTAAAGTCTGCTGTAGGTGCCCTTTGACCCATTAGATTACAGTCTGTCATTAATTTATAAGTCTAGGCCTGTAAACGGTTTTCTTATGTTCCTAGGCTTATTATGTGATGACATAGCGTAATCTCATTGGCCAAAGGGCATCTGTGGCAGACATTATTAGACGCTGATCGATAAATACAGTTTTAGGAATCGTTCGCAGACGCTAAAATCACACTTATAATGGAGATTTAAATAAAATTTGTGTGTTTTTTTTGTTGCAAATAGACACAGAGAAAGCAGGGGATATGAAACGTTACAGGTACTCGTTCAAGCAGGGTAATAGCTGATTACTCTAATCTCCGGTAAACCGTTCTTGGTTACGGGTCTGTAACGGAGTCTCTAGCCAACTCTGCGACAGATATCTGAGATTCACCATATAAAGTTTACCTCTGTTTGGCGTACCCATCTCGTGATTACCCTGCTTGGCCGATTATTACCTGTAACATTTCGAACTCTCAGTTTTTTCTGTTGACGTTAAAATTGAATTATTCAACTTTGCGGAAATCTTTGTTTGGTCTAATAAAAAAGTACGTGTCAATATTCGTAGTAAGAATTATTAATCGCTTTTGGCATAGCCGAAATAAGTACTGAGGCGGCAATTTCAGTCAGTCGATATTGGTAAAACATATGAAGTGTTTCACGTGATAGAAAATAGATAGGGTCAATTGTCGGGATTTGGGAAAGTCGGGTGGAACGATCAGGCATTCACGAATTTTCCGTTTCTAAAGAGTTGCACTCATTTGACTATTTACAATTGTGCGCCGCGTTTCGCGTACTTAGCGAGAACACAGGCGAACATGGTTTTGTTGTTGGAAAGTGGAGGGTCATTTCCGAAGTCATTTTTTACCTAGAATACGAATCCGGGGTTAGAATTGGCCAATCGCGTAAGGATTTTAAGATATTTGAGGTTATGTAACCAAAAAATGGCGTTTTCGGCTTCATTTGAGGTTATGTACAGAAGACATAAAATTTTTGGGGATTTTTTCTTTAGTTGTACCATATAGTACTGCTCTTTCTCTTTAATTTAAAATTCGCAGAGTTTATTTATCATTTTTATTTACCATGTTACGCCAATTTAAAATTACGAGGTATGTCCCATTATGTCCTGAGCATCTGCTTTAAATACTTTGAGGCAGATATTTTCTTCTGGGTGTTTTCTCTTGAAAATTTGTACTTGGGGGTGTTCGGGGTTGTTAAAATCCCAAAAAATGTTGTGCCTTCTGTACATAACCTCAAAAGTAGCCAAAAACGCCATTTTTAAGATACATAACCTCAAATATCTTAAAATCTTGACCTGATGAGCCAATTTTGACCCCACATAGCAAAGGTTTCCGCGTGAAAAAATTTTGCGTGGCTTAAGCATGGCAAGACACTTGGAAATATCTGGCAGAAGCATGGATCACGGCTGAACGGTACCATGGCGCAAGCCTTGCTCCTGTCCGTTTCCCATGGTTAGGACACGCTAAACACATGAATATTCATAAGATCATGTAAGTGTAAGAAAAAATTAGCCTGCGTTAACAATGAAAATTTGATGTTTGCCAATAGCTGATACGTTTTTAAATGGTAGGTTTTCTACTCGGGTGCACCGCACCGGTTCGCGCACCAGGTAGTGTAACAGATGTTCTTTATAGAAATTTTTAAGAATTTAAATTGTGCGCATTGCCAAAATAACTACCATTAGTGAGTCCACAATCCGTGTGAATCTAGTCACGCAAGGTCCCTTCGCACGTATTCTACGAGAATTTTTTCAAAATTCAGATTGTTTGAACAGCGACAATTACTAAAAATTGTCACCGGACGATCTGGGTGCACCAAATCGAACACCAGGTAGTTTAAAACGTTTTCTATAGGAAAATTAAAAAATTTTAATTTCGTGATTAATGAAAACAATTCCAAATGGCGATTCGACGACCCGGGTGCACCAGGTCGCTCGCCAGGTAGCTTATCACGTATTCTACGAGAACTTTTTCAAAATTTAGATTGTTTCAACAGCCAAAATTACTAAAAATTGTGTTTCGATGATCCGGGTGCTCCAGGTCGAACACAAGGTAGTTTAAAACGTTTTCTTCGAGAACATTAAAGAAATTTTAATTTCGTAAATAATGAAAACAATTCCAAATGGCGATTCGACGACCCGGGTGCACCAGGTCGCTCGCCAGGTAGCTTAGCACGTATTCTACGAGAACTTTTTCAAACTTAGATTGTTTCAACAGTCAAAATTACTAAAAATTGTGTGTCGACGATCCGGGTGCTTCACGTCGAACACAAGGTAGTTTTAAACGCTTTCTATGAAAAATTTTTGAAAATTTAAATTTTGTCAATGATAAAAACAATTCCAAATGGTGATTTGACGACCCGGGTGCACCAGGTCGCGCCTTAGGTAGCTTAGTACGTATTCACCAAGAATTTTTTCAAAATTTAGATTGTTTTAACAGCTAAAATTACTCAAAATTGTGAGTCGACGATCCGGGTGCACCAGATACAGCATCAGGTAGTATAATACGCATTCTACGAGAACTGTTTTAAAATTAAAATTTTGTGAATAATGAAAACAATTCCAAATGGTGAGTCGGTGAGCCGGGTGAACCAGGTCACACCTCAGGTAGTTTAGCACGTATTCTGCAAGAACTTTTTTAAAATTTAGATTGTTCCAACAGCCAAAAGTAATAAAAATTAGAGTCGACCTGGGGCACAATCTGGTGCACCCAGGTCATCGATTAACCATTTGAATTTTTTTCATTATTCACAAACTTTAAATTTTTTTCAGTTCTAGAATATGTACTATACTACATGGTGCTGGATCTAATGTACCCGAATCGCCGACTCACAATTTTTAGTAATTTTGGCTGTTGGAACAATCTAAATTTTGAAAGAGTTCTCGTTAAATATGGGCTAAGAACTTGGGACGCGACCTGGAACTATTTTCATTATTTACGAAATATAAATTTTGAAAAAGTCATCGTTCAATACGTATTAAACGACGTAGTGCTTGACCTAGTGCACCCGGATCGTCGACTCATAATTTTTAGTTATTTTGGCTGTTGAAACAATCTAAATTTTGAAAAAGTTCTCGTACAATACGCGTTAAGATACCTGGGGTGCGACCTGGTGCACACGGGCTGTCGACTCGCCATTTGGAATTGTTTTAATCATTCAAAAAATATCAATTTAAAATAAGTTCTCGTAGAATACGTAA
This sequence comes from Belonocnema kinseyi, assembly GCF_010883055.1. Lineage (NCBI taxonomy): Eukaryota > Metazoa > Arthropoda > Insecta > Hymenoptera > Cynipidae > Belonocnema > Belonocnema kinseyi. The sequence continues at coordinate 66,475,797 of NC_046658.1, read as the reverse complement.
TTAACTACCTGGCGCTCGACCTGATGCACCCAGATGGTCGACTTACAATTTCTAGCGATTTTGGCTGTTAGAACAATCTAAATTTTGAATAAGTTCTCGTGGAATACGTGCTAAGGTCGACTCAAAATTTCTAGTAATTTTGGCTGTTGGGACAATCTAAATCTTGAAAAAGTTCTCGCGGAATACGTACTAAGCTACCTAAGGCACGACCTGTTGCACCCGGGTCGTCGACTCACCATTTGGAATTGCTTTAATCATTCAAAAAATATAAATTAAAAAAAAAGTTCACGTAGAATACGTAATTAACTACCTGGAGCTCGACCTGGTGCACCCGGATGGTCGACTCACAATTTCTAGTAGTTTTGGCTGTTAGAACTATCTTAATTTTGAACAATTTCTTGTAGAATACGTGCTGACCTACCTGGGGCGTGAACTGGTTCACCTGGGTGGTCGCCTCACCATTTCGAATTGTTTCCATTATTCACAAAATTAAAATTTTATTACAGTTCTCGTAGAATACGTGCTGAACTACCTGGTGTGCGACGCAGTGCATCCAGGTAGTGAACTTACCATTTAAAGACGTGTCGGCTACTTGCAAACCTAAGATTTTCATTTTTAATGCAAGCTCATTTTGTTTGACACTTATATGTTCTTAAGAATATTCATTTGTCGTTACCGTGTCCTAAGCATGGGAAACGGACAGGAGCAAGGCTTGCGCCATGCTGCAATTCAGCCGTGACCCATGCTTTAGCCAGATATTTCCAAGTGTCCTGCCATG